>NC_087062.1:94085395-94295028 GCF_963678635.1 Symsagittifera roscoffensis
GAGGAAGTTTTTAAAAAGGAGAGGAACGCGACGTTCGAAACTTATCACTTGTTGTCGCGGAAACAACGGGATGAAGAAAGGCTGGATCACTTTCACTCGGTAATCAGCGGACTGGCGGCAAGATTTAGTCTTGGTACCCTAGAAAGACGAACTCTCAGAGAAGTTTTCATAGCGAATATGGCTAAACTAAAGGAGGCGCAGACGGAGTTTTGCATGCGACTAAACCGCCCGACGAACTATACCAGATTGCACTATTATAAAAAAGGGGGAGACAATTATGCCAAAAATTATAATGTTACTGCCAGTGGACTGACACCGGCGCTAGTGGGGAGCTTTGCAATTAAAAACTGAACCGTTCAGCTCCATCCGAGGGCGAGATAGAAGGCCATTCCAAAGGGGCACGAAGAGATCGATCCAAGGGAACATAAGCGCAGGCGCGGATAAGCGATGTTTCAACTGGGATTGGGCAAAACTCACAACATTTTAAAAAGCCGGCCCGGAATGCAACGTGCACATATTGCAAGAAGACAACACACTACCAAAGAGCATGCCGAGGGTAGCGGGGCACAAGCAGAGGGTGGGTTGGACTTCTACATGGCAAGGCCAAAATATTCGTTCAACTCGCAGAAGACGACGACTTTTCATCACAACAAGATAACTCGGTCAAATGGGTCAATGACCATCAGTCTCAACCCACGGCTGGGACTCGGACAGTTCCAATGTTTACATCGTCATGTCAATTCGAAAAAATAGGGAAGAGCAAGAGCTGAAGGTAGCAGGAGTAAAAACACCGATCAAGATCAATGCGAAATTAATGATGGCTTAGATCGATAGTGGGTCGCCTATTGCAATTTTCACAAACGGCGAGCTGAAGCGGAAGCTCGGTACGGCGGCAGTAAACTTACTACATTTTGGGCCAAATCACGACCAATTCTGAGACTACCGAAACAATCCGCTGGAACTGATGGGGAGGATGAAGATGCTGCTAACGTCAAATAGATGGTCAGCCGGGGCGGACATCAATGAGATCGGAGGATACAGGCCGTCAATCATCGGGCGGGACCTAATGCCGCAACTGGGACTACAACTTGTGCAAGCTGCCGCCGGCGATTTCATTAACATCCAAGGACCATCGGAGCAGCAGGATAAACCACTAGTTGACTGCAACTGCACTTCAGTTAACAATTTATTCATTTGTTCAATAGGGTCGAGCGCATTGGCAACTATAAGGTGAAAGCGGAATTCATCAAAGCACTAATGCCAGTGCATCAGAAAGGCAGACGCATTCCAATTACTTTGCAAGAAAAGATTGGTAAAGAAACTTTATAACGTAGAAGGGAACATAAAAATTCCAATAAATACTTCGTATTGGGGTTAAAAAGGGCTTATATGCATGCTACAAAAACGACAGCCAATCAGAAAGCTTATATTTGCATATCGAGGGTTGACAGCTGGAAAAGCGCGAAAATAGTTTGAGTCAAAACACAGTATGAATTAATTAAGCCCTTGATTTCTTCAATTATGATTACACCTCGAAAGAAAATAAAACGAGTTCTTCTCCAATTATCCCGAAATAGTTTTCAGTAGCGATAGTTCAGAAATTGAAGTCATCAATAAAAAAAATGGAGTCCAGAACCACAGGAACGGTAGAGGCAAAAACAAACACCGTGATATCAGTCCCATCCAGATTCAGTGGAGAGATCTACCCGCCGGTTTACCTGACCAATGTGAATATGGGTGGGATTCCAAGAGACCGCAAGGCGGTTATGAAATCTGAATGCTTACCGGAACTCTTCTGCCTAAAGTTAATGCAGGCTAATTACAAGGCGGACCCCCAGCTTGAAGCGATTCGGGACATGCTGGTGGACAAGGACCTGAATTTTGCTGAGAAAGTTAAGGTCATCGGCGGCTATCTCGAACAGTACGTTCACGACTTCCAAGTGAAGGATGGGTGCCTGTGTGTGGAGAAAAATGGGCCATTCCGAACCCGCTTTGACTACCCTTCTTTAAACGCATTCATAGCCTCCATCATGACAAGGCTAGTATGTTCGATGCGGCAAGAGATGTATGGTTCCCATTTATCACAGAAGTCCGGCATCGTAGGCCGAAGATTGCACAGCGGCAGAAAGAAAATTAAAACTCCTCTGCCTTAAAAATGATGTGGGTATCGTTTAGGAACCTAGGGAGCCGAATGAATGTATGTGATCCACATCTAAGCGCCCATCAAATATCTCAACGACTCCGATAAAAACGTGTTAGAACATATGTTATAACGATATGTTATAACAACAAATTCGACAAAGTGCTCAAGTTCATTTTAAAGTACATAACGAGTCAGGGGTTCCCTCGAAGAATTTATAAGGTCCAAGGGTCCAGCTTCACTTCTAAAGCGATTAGGGAGTTTAGCAATGCCGAGAGCATAGAAATTGTTTATTCTCCAGTAAATTAACATAGGGCAGCTGGGAAGCATCAATTTTGATGCTTCAGGAAGCATCAAAAATTTCATTCTTACCTACGCGGAAAGAAAAGAACCATGGAAATTTAGAAGCCATGGTTGAAAGAACCCTCGGTGCGCCACGATTAGAACCAAACGCTTCACTTTAATTGCCACCATTCGAGGCTCACCAGGGCTGCCGATCCAACACCGTGTTACGCAATTTGATCAAAAAAGCATCACTTCAGAATCTAAATTGGAATAATGTTTTACGGCAAAAATCTGCAAATTTCAACACAGAGGAGCCAAGGGCTCAGAGAATGCTACACCCTGATGAGGCGAACTGGAACTTGCGGTGAAATAGGGGATATGACCAGGAGAACATGAACCACCCCTTCGCGTGATGGAGAATTTGGTGAGGCGTGACGGGGTATCGTACAAAACTGCTAGTGGTGGGGGGCTGCCGAAAATGCTAAACAGTTTAGTCGACGATCTGAGCTCCTGTTCCAATGGATCAAAGAGAAAAACAAAAGGTACAGAATAATATAACGAAAGTCGATCAAGAATCAAAACACATAATTACTTTCTGTGCTAACGTTCTGTGCTTAGAAAAAGTGGGGTTGCAGAAAACCTGATGTCGGTGCCCAAGATAAAGGGCAGGAGAAACGTGCCTAGCTCGCCCACAATGGTAGAGTTGCGAAAGAAGCTCGATGCAAGAAAAAAGAGCCCGAAAGCAGAAAAAGCTATCACGAGGGGCGATAAAGTTAAAGCAAGAACCTGGCGCGAAGAGAAATCGGTTTCGCAATCCGAGTAGCAGTCGGCATTTTTACCATGTGGGGTAGAAGCGCTGGCGAGAGCGATCGGAAGCGGTTGAGGGAGAAACTAGGCGAAACGACATACAACGGAGGTCGGGGGAGACAAAAAAAACTGCGTGCCGTCCGCGAAAGCAGAGCCTCGTATCGTGATCAATCCAGGACTCGAATACTCAAGACAAATCGGGCTCTAGAGCACTTAAATGAAAACGCACGGCCGTATCGAAGATGGGAGTGATAATGATCGAGTCGATCAAGAAGGACAATCGAGAGGCCAAGCCGCAAGATAATTGCAGGGGAAGGGACTGCGTTTGAACACTCGGAAAACAAAGAAGAGGCGTAAACGAGCCTAGTTTAAAAGCATTTGAAAATTTCTCCCAAAAGAGGAATGTCATATATGTACATTTAAGTCTATGCTAGTTTTTAGTTCTTGAAGTCCGTCTTGGAATTGACCTTCGAGTCTTGATTGATACCTGCCAACGGCTCTTTTAGTTCCAGTGGTGCTAAAACTGAGTGTCGCTGAATGTTGGATTTAAATACAGTTCTCTACACTGACCTTACTATACGAAGTTTACTCAGCAGAAAAAACTCGTTTTTCACAAGCTGAAACGTCAAATAATTCTTAAAAAACACCCACGCATAGAGTGCATTTTAAAAACCAGTGCATTTTTCAAACCAAAGACTTTTTTGTGATTTTTTGGGGTATTTTTTATAATAGCCCCCAGTTTTGTTCGAAAAACAAAAAATTTATTCCCGGCAACTTCTACTCCACATTTGTATAAAGCTTAATTAAATCAAAAAAGCTGGTGGGTATCGAATGGGCCATTACGGATCTATAAAAGCTCTCTGAAATTTCCCTGTTTTTGAGATGCGATCAATTAAAAACCTCTCAAATGTGTTCTTTTCCGCTTTTGACTGCTGCAATATTCTGTATTAACTGATATCAAGAACAAGTTTCTTCAAAATGCTAGCCGTCTTTCTGAATCGGATGTCGGGATAACTCCATTTTTTGTTGAACTTGGTTGTTTATAAAGGCTTTGCAGTTCATTGCTGCATGCTACAAATAATCGCGCCAAATTCCAGGATATAGCTTCTGCTGTCTTCCAGGTAGTTTACATGGGCTACCTAAAATTAAGACCTAAAATTAAGAAAATTTCAATGAGGAGCAAATGTGTTTCCACTTAGGTAATCAAAGAGCCAGGCTCTTTTCCAGTCCGCCCCCCCCCTTTCAAACTCATTTTTGAAAAGCTTATTTCACGTTGTCATAATGCAATGAAAATTGGCATGGTGAACAAATTGACAATTATGAACAGCATTTAGCCGTAATAACACGTAATACAAACATAAAAATCGATATTTTGAAGGGTGGGGGGAAAGTGGAAAGGAGCCAAGAGCCGTTGTTTAACCATCGCAAGAAGGAATACCAAATATTTTTTTCATGGCTTAATTCGTCCGCATGTCAATTGACAAATTTCATCAAACCTAAACTATAGTTAAAGTAACCAAAAAGGCAGGTGGTGCAAACAATTTTAATGATAGTTAACTAAAAAAAGGATGTGTCGTACAAGATTTCCGGCTCCCCCACCCACCAACCTCCCCTCAATGTGCATCAATTTTTAGTGTAGTTTTAAAAGGTATAATATGAAGTTTTTCTGGCTATTTTCCAGTTTACTTTTCTGGCTTTTTTCCAGTTTACTTGCAAAGCTGTTCAAAAATTTTTCACACGGCATTTTACATGTAAAGAACTCTTCACCTGTTCATGTAAGAAATGTAAAAATCTGTTCTAATTTTCACGCTGACACGTTTTAATTTTTTGAATTTCACAACAGATCTAAGTGTGGGAACTGGAAAAGCTAAATTGACCGCATGCCAATTTTCTAACGATCGGACCATGAAAACAATTTTTTTGCTGAACAATCCAACAGCAAACTTTACTGGTAAAAGAAACTGTAGGTGCGGGGAAGGAAAAAGCGCAACGTTTTTCAAAGTCATGGGCATTAAGTTTGAATTTAACTGACTCGTAGACTTTAACGACATTAGAATCAGCGGCTCTTTTCCAGTTTCCCCCTTTCAAAATACCGAGTTTTATGTTTGTTTTACGTGTTATTAAGGCTAAATGCGTGAATCAGCCAAGTTCTCAAAATAAATCAGATCGACCTTATTGCGGGAAATCTTCTTTCTTAATATGCGTGTGTCATTCGCTTCCCATTGTATTCCAAGAAACGAACTATTTCATTCAATTATTAAAACTCAAACTATTAAGTCGAAAAAAGAAGAACATCAGTTTAAAAAGTAAGCCAAATTTTTTTTTCCGCAGCTGAACGAAGCAAAACTATTATGCGATTCTACTTGATTTTATCATATGATGAAGTTTGACCTTTTGGGAAAAATTAAAAAAACTCGTTCGGTACTTGTTTAAAAGTATGGTTCTGTTAAAAATCTCGGCTCTCTTCTACTTCCCCCCACATCTAAAATTCAATTTGAAAAACGGTTTTTCGCGCTAAAATTTAAAGAAATTTTGCATGATGAACAGATTTTAACAGATTTGTTCTTCATGACTTACATCGTAACATCACACATTCAGCAATAATAACACAAAACACAACTAAAAAATGGAAAATTTGTTATTTTGGGAAGGGGGGTTGAAAAGAGCCAAAATTCGCTTACAAGTATGGTCCTGAAAACTACCAATGGTATAAAAACTTTGGCTCTTACAGGTAGAGCCAAGTTTCTAAAAGCAGTTTCTAAGTTTTGCCAGTGAATTTATATTTTTGATATTTCATTTTAAAGATTTCTAGTGGCAAAGTCTAACAAAAAATGACTGTAAATAAATTTTTCTTTTGTTTTCATTGGCGGGGTTCCTCATGAAGATGACAACGAAGATTGGACCGATTAATTTTTTTCCATTAATTCAGCCAATCAGAAATGTGTGTTCAAACGTCTCAAAAAAGTTGCGAAAAACTCAAAGTTACCGAAAAACTCCGGGCCAATCATTATAAAATCAGCAGATTTTAACTATATGAGTTATCAAGCATTCCAGGTCAACTACGCATTCAAAAAAAATTATTAGCTAGAGATTTACTAAAGTTTTGAAAAATATCACAAACATTCATATTCAACAACTATCGCATTCAGAAATTCACATTTATAACATGCACATTCAAAAATTCACAATTAAATGTGCATGCTATTTTTATTGTTCTGCTAGTTTTGTCTTCGATTTAGTGCAAAAACCGTTCAGCGAAAAGAATCTTCTACTGATTGTGATTGGTTGAAAATTTTCCATTTGGTCCATCCATTATGAGAATTGCCCCGTTTTCATCCACTTGAAGAATTTCAAGCATACTTCAAGTGGTCTGGTGGGATGACACTTAAAAACGAGTTTTTGACTGGGGATAATCAAAAATTGGCAGGACATAGTCCTAAACGAAGACCGCTTTTTCCCATTATAGACTCCTCAGCCTAGAAACAAACAAAAAAGAGAAAGCAAAAAAAAAATTTTTCATGAAACTGCTCTAAAAAAACGTTGAATTCACAACTTTTGGATAAGTTATAATCGCATGGAGCCAATTTTTGAAGGGTTTTTGTTCAGTCGAGTTCATTGAAATTTTTACAAATTGTGTTGTATAAAAACAAGCAAAATTAATCTTAGACGATTGGGCTCTCTTTACTCACCCCTCCACCTCGCATGATTATCAACTTTACTGCGTAACAAATTGTTTTACATGTTGAATACGAAGGCCCAATATGTTTTTTATAACCTTACTATGTCGCATGGCAATTTTGATAACAATCGGACAACGTAAGGAAATTTGTCTCTTTTTCAGTCCCCCCTTGATATTTTCTGAAGTTCAATACATGAAAATCTACTTATAATGATTTTTCATGTTATGAAATGCATTAAAACGTGTCAGCGTGAAGAGGTGAACAGGTTTCTACAACATTTATAATATGCAAAAAGCCATGTGAACCAGTTTTGAAGAGCTTTATTTGGTAGTTTTACTAGGGAGGTGGAAAACTGGAAAAGAGCAGGAAATCCAATTTTTGTAAGAATTGGCAGGTGGCCGGGGAGTGGAAAGAGCCAGCGGTTGTAATATTGTAGCTCGCACTAGATTTTCATGGAAAATAATAGATTAAATTGAATTTTTGACAAACAAATTAATCAATATAGTCAATAATAAAAATGGGGGCTCTTTTTCCTTTTCCCCCCACCTGCAAAAATTTACTAGTGAAGTTTTGTTCACTTTATCCGAATCTTACAAAAAATGGCATGCGAACTAATTAGGCCATGACAAACATTTTTGGTCTTCATAATTAACCTTGTAAAACTCCTCGTTACACCATAAAATTGACGCTTATGTGAGGTGGGGGGGGGGGGGGGGAAAGGAAAAAGAGCCAAAATGGGTTTTTAAGATATTTTAATTGTTTTTTTTTCAGCCATCGAAAATCCAATTTTATATTTCAATTTTGTAATTCAATCGTTTATAATCCATATATTTTTTAATACAACCGATCGTTTTTGTTCAAAAGCTCCGGGAAAAACAAATTTTTTTGTGAACACGATTTGTTTTTGCAGCATTCTGCAAAATTACAACCCGAACTAACAAGGGCTCTTTTCCAGTTCCCCCCTTTCAAATTCAATTTTGAAAAGTTTAGATAACGTTGTCATAAGGCAATGAACTTTGGCGTGGTGAACAAATCGACAACTGTGAACAGATTTGTTCTTCATACTTTACAGCGTAGCATCACGCTTTTAGCCGTAATAACACGTATAACAAACATAAAACTCGGTATTTTGAAAGAGCCCGGGTATTTTCCAGTTCCCCCCTTTAAATTTCAATTTTGAAAAGTCTATTTAACGTTGTCACAATGCAATAAAATTTGCCGTGGTGAACAAATCGAAAACTGTGAACATATTTGGGCTCTTTTCCAGTTTCCCACCCCTTCGTAAAAATACAAAAAAAAAGTTCAAAAATTGTTCACATGGCATTTTGCATGTTAAAAATGCTGTACAAATTTGTTCACTTGTTCACGCTCACACGTTTTAACACAATTTATAACATGAAAAGTCATTTTAAATAGACTTTCACAAATTGAATTTCAGAAAATAACAAAGGGGGGGACTGGAAAAGAGCCCATATTTGTTCTTCATACTTTACAGCGTAACATCACGCATTTAGGCGTAATAACACGTAAAACAAATATTAAACTCGGTATTTGAGGGGGGGAACTGGAAAAGAGCCAAGAGCCCTCACAAGTTCAAACCTATGTTCATACCTGTGTACATCCTGAGTTATGTGCGATGTGGTTAACTCATAGAGTAATTTCGGATAGGGTACACCGTCTGCTCGTCACGCTATCTTATTTTCGGCCGGATAGATTCGTGCAACTTCTTAGTCTAATACCGATCCTAATCTTACTCTTGTACTATCTAGTCTCAGGTTGTTTAACTAGTCTCTGCTAGGCTCAATAGATCTAGGGTATACTGGTTTATTGCGGCTGCTGAAGTTCTCTTAGAGAGGAAACTAATTTCTAAGTTAAATTAAAATCTCTCTGGTGCTGAAATTACAAGTAATTTCAGCATTTACAAATAAGTGGGTTGTTAGTTAGATGGATCATGATTGGTTAATATTAAATACTTTACATTGGTAAAATATCTAATTTATCCAATCATAAAATATAGTTTAGATCAGGTTCCACCCATCCGGGTTTTACAGAGTTTTTTAGAATTATTTTTTTGCAATTCAAAGGATGGATGATGGACGTTGGTATTTGGCGAACATCGTACTTTTGTCCGGTTTCTCTTTGTTAGAGAAGTTCCAGGACGCTGGAGTGAGGGGCATCAATCGTCGTGTCTTCTTGTGACAACGATGGTGTTTCCCAATGAAATCAATCTGATTTCAGAATGGTTTGCTATGACGCGTTTTTCTGTTTTATGTAGAGAACTTCTTTTGTGTTCGACCTCGTCTGGGAATGGCGTGGAGATTGTGCGTGGAGGGGATGCCTTGTAACTCGGATCTGTACGTATACTTGAACATCGAGGTGGTCATTGGTCTAGTTCAATGAAGTCCTTTTCTGCGAAGTCAAGTCGTACTCTAAATCCTTTGAGTTTGTGATTGTGGACGGCATATCGGTTTGTGGTTGGCCATTCTTTTTTAAGTGTAGTGGGGTCATTTTGTCTTTGGATGTTCGTCTTTGTTGTTGTGTGCTGATCTATATACTGCAAAGTATAGTTTACATTTTATAAAATTTTTATTAGTTCAGTGTTTTAATTATGATTTTGGTTAGTTGTTTTCACAAAAGCATTTTGGTTTAGTTCGGTTATTTTGAAGAGTTACTCACCCTTGAGTACCTCTTATTAAAAATTGAAGTGTGGTCACAAAGCGTGGATGTAGCACGGTGGGTTAGGTCGGCTATAGAGCATGCTCAGGACGTCCTCTCTGGTGGGTTAGGCCAGGAGTGGGAGTATGATTTTGTGCGGTTTCTGTGAGAGGTCCTGTTATGTGATAACGTTTTATGTTGGGTTTATGGTGGTTTTTCTTATGTTTCGTTAGTTGTGTCCTTTTTTCAAAAATCAAATTGTTTTTGGTATGGGTTTGTCTTTCGACTTTTTTGTGTTTTATTATTTCTTTCTTAGACTTTATAATAGTCTTCAAAAGAATAAATTATCCAGTTTTAAACTGGGTTAATCCGGTTTGGGTACCGTTGGTTTTCTTTTCTTAGTCATGCTGTTATTCTATGATTTGTGGTGTTTAGTAAGCTGCGTTGGTTAGTTTTGTTTAGTATATAATTCCTTTCCAACCGGGTTAAAGGAAAGTTTGAAACTTGTTATCGCGTGTTAGAGTTGTTGAGTGTGAAAGCTTGAAACTGAAATTCATTATTTAAACAATTCTTTGTGGGCGAGCTGTGCGAGTTTGGATAGAAGTCTTGTGCGAGTGAATGAAAATATCAAAAGGTTAGTACTGCATTTTCGTTTTATCAATTTACTACATAGAATTTTAATTTTACTGCTAGTTTGGGGAAAAAATTTAATTACAAATTTTCATTTTTTATGAAATTTACTGCTTTTGGGGAAACAATTTATAAATCAATTTACTACATTTGGTATAAATTTTATCAGTTTATCTTGTGGAAAATATTAGTGAAATGAAGAATTTTAACAAGTTTATTTTTTATTTTGCTTTTTTGTTTCTTCAGATGATTCTGGTATGAAGGCTAAAGATCTAAATGAAACATGAGTAAAGAATGGTTAGTATTTATTCTAAATTTATTAGTGAAGAATATGTATAAATTGTACTTACCTGTTAGTCGTCGGGGAAAAAACCGTGGGGAAAGATGTCGTGTATTATGTCCGAGTTTGTTAGTAATTTTGCTAGTATGCGAATGATGTTTTTAGTTTGAAGCAGTGGCCAAAGCAATTGAAGTGCTTTAATAGTTTTTAGTTCTTCAGTGCCAACTGCAAACTCATAAGGTGTGTTTTGAATGAGGTTATATAATTTGTGATTGTATTTAGTATTGTGGATGAATTCTAATATAGGGATTTCTATAGGTTGGATAAATTCATGTGGGATAAGGAAGGGCCTAGATTCTTCTGCATTAAGGGTCTTCGTGATGGGACAAAATATATACATCTGTGTTATTGGGTCATAATTGCGGAGGATGCCGTGGAGGTTAGTATCTTTGATGCAATATGTGAAATTTAGAAAAAATGGTGAAGTGTATTTAGAGTTAAGAAATTGAAAACGGTGGTGTGGTTGTCTTGATGGAGTGTGTAGATCAAAATGATTTTGTATGAAGCGATAATATGTATACGTGTGGGTTTGTTTAGTGCGTAACATAATGTCGTGTGAGCAGTGCAAATCGCGTTCATGTGGTGCAAGGAAGTGGAAGGTTAGTGAAAATAATTGAAATTTTTCTTTAAAACTTTCGTAAGCTTGCATGTCGGTTAGTGCTTCAGAAATGATGTAATCAAATTTTCGATCAAATATATTGAGCGTAAATACATATGGTGTTTTGATGAAAAATTTTTCTGTTAGTTGTGGGTTAGCGAAGCGATCATCATCTAAAAATTGGTCTTGGTTAGTTCGGATGATGTTATGATCGTAATATTCTAGCGTAAATTCGTTAGCTCGGGGTGCAGTGAATGTTTTAGTGATTTGTTATATCCTATATAAGTAAATTGTCTGTGTGTTAGTGGTGTGGTGAGTCGATATAGCATATCTTGATTTCTTTCTATATCGTTATGAGTATTAGATAATGGTAGGCAAAGGGGATTAGTAAAATGATAATATGCTGTCCAGTAAAGTGTGGGCATTAAAACATGTTCATCTACAAAACTACGTGTGTCGTTAGTGTCATGAGGGGTGTTTAAAGTATATTGTGGAAATGAAGGTAAGGTGATTGCTAGAAAATCTTTCGTGTTAGTGTGATGTGGATGATTAATATATTCACGGGCTGTTCCTGGTTTGGTTGGGAATGGATGGTTTGGGAATTTTCTTTTAAAAGTGCGATAAGCTCTATTAGTGCTATTTGATGATTCGGTGGATGTGGATGATTGTGCTAATGATGCAGAATAAGCTGAAGAGGGTGTAGAGGTAGGTGGGTTTGAGGATTCTGTTGTGGAAGAAATCTGATTTATAGTGGGGGTGCTAGGGTGTAATAGTTGTTGTTGTAGGGTGATAAAATTATCGAGTTCTTGGGAGATTTGGGGAATATCTGGGGAATTGGATGATCGGTCTGAATGAAATGAAGAGTAGGTTGGGGTTACTTGTGAAGCATAAGAGGGTGTAGAAATGGATGGGAGTGGGTTATTTGGTGGGATTGGTTGAAAAGGGGGTTTTGAAAAAACTGAAGAGTTGGTTTGAAAATTATTGGATGGGGATGGTTCGGAGTCTGCAAATTCATCAGGGGTTTCAATATTAGGGTTATTGAGTTGTGAAATGGAGTATAAAACTGAAATATTGAATTAGTGTCTGAATTCATGCCTGATGTTATATTACTAGTGGGGAAATCGGGTGGCGGGAAAGCAAAAAGTGGAATTATTGTAATTGGAGTGTTGAGGTTGGTTGGATGGGAATTTGAGCGGTGTAGGGATCCAAGTTGTCGGCTCATCTTGGGCTAAAAAAATTATTATTTTGAGACTGAAAAACTGTGGTTTGGGGTTGTTCGATAATTTGTTCATATGTATTTTCATCTTGTGAATGATGTGTCATTATATGTTGTATGGGACTTTGTGATATGTTTGGTCTAAAATTTGGATTATGTGTTATTGCTAGATTTCGGAAATTTTGCGGGACTAGGGATAATGGATGGTTATGTGGTAGGGGTGGTAACTGTGGTGCTGTAGGCGTTACCTCTATATTATTATGTTCTTCGTCGTATGTGTTCTGTCTTGTCGCTATTTTTGTATTATATTCTTTTATTTGTGCGTCTAAAAGAATTTTGTTTATTGATGATGAAAAAATTCCAAAAAATCCTGCAAATAGTATGCGTGCTACACTTGCTTGTCTATTTACTTGTGTGTGTATAGCGCATGTATTATAGATTCCTTTTAAAAGTGAAAAAAGAAATAGGGCCATCCTAGAAAATCAAGAATTTCATTTTTTAGTGTAACAAAGCTAAAAATATTTAAAGGTGAGATATCTTGTGGTCGGTATTTTTCACCGTTTAGATATATATAGTCTTTAATGTCATTAAAATATCCGCTATAATCTTGTGTATATATATCTGCAAATCCTGCGGTTTCGGCAAGTTTGCGTAAATTTTGGTCAATTGATTGTCTTTGTATAGTGTCCATTTGTGTTAATAATTCTTGGAATTGTTGTGTTCTAATGTGATGTTGGATATCTGATTTTGAATATATTCCAATTGATTGTAAGTCGATATTTGGGTTTCGAGCAATAGCTCTAATGCTTTCGGGTGAAAATTTTTGAGTGATTGCATTAATGTGGGGTATGGGGTAAGAAGGTAATATTTATCTTCATCAGGGTTCAGTTGTACTACATTGTGGCTATTTTCTGATCCACATGGGACTGCGGTATCCCAGAAATATGTCCGTCTTGAAAGTGTGTCAACGAAATGTACTTTATTTTTATAAAAGATAGGGATTCTTTATAGCATCTTTTATCTTCAAAAACATATAGTGGTGATACTTTTTTGGTACAGGTATAAAACCATAAAATGTTTCCTTCGTAGTCTAAAAAATTTGATCTATTTCCTGATAATAAATATCCTGCGTAGGGTATTTTTAATACTGCTAGTGCAAGTGATTGTAGGATTTGTGTCCGTTCTAATTCGCATAGTTGGTGAAGTGTTTCTAATTCAGAGAGTGACATTTCCTAAAAAATTCGACTAATTGTGTAGTCTAGTTTCATATCTAAGTGAATATCATAGTGAATATTACCAAAATAAAAATTATTCATTAGTGATAGTTCTTGTAAGCGTGTGCTGCTAGTGTCATGTGGATGTAGATGTCCACCAGGTTGACCATTACTTTTTTGAAAAGTAACTGGTATATATGATGTTCCTTTGTTTAGGGGATGACCTGTGGCATAAGGGTCAATTTTTATTTTTCCAGTGGTCATGTCGAAACTTTTTTCGTATTCAACTAATATTTCAGAATATTGTGTTTTGTAAAGTGGGTTTCTGTATTTGCATGCAAGTTCTGTTTCTTGATATATTTGAAAACGTGTCAATTTATTTTCTATATTGTGGATTATTCTAAAATCAGTACTTTGTTTTCGTGATGGATTTACTTGTTCATATGGGATTGATTGTATGAAATATTTCTCGTGAAATTTTATCATTCGGGCGTGTATTTTTGCTACTTGAAATGTTGTACATGTATCTTCGGGAAACCAAACAATTGTTGCTTGTGTTCGTGTTGTAGGGTCACAATAACCTTGATCGTTTTTACAGGGTAATCTAATTCCTTGATAGATCATTGTGTTGTCAGATAAATCTCGTGTGAGTTGAATTTTTTCGAGTTGTATTTTCCAATCGAAAAACATTATTTCTTGATATCCTTTATTTTTTGTGTCTGCTTTGCAGTTTGATGGATTATTTATACCAATGTGTGGTATCCAGTGCTTATCGTGTATGTCGTAAGTTAATCTTCCGTGTGCGCCATGGTATGGGTATTTTTCGTCTAATCTAATGTGTCCTTGATATCTTTCAAGTTCTGCTTGATGTACAGAATCGGAAAAAACTTGAAAATTTACTAGTTTTCTGTCGGTGTTTTTGTTTCTGTGATGTTTAGTCTGAGTAGTTTGTTTTTACAATCATTGGGATTTAGATGCAAAAGTCGTTCTATATTACTTTGGTAGAATGATTCATGGTCAAGTCGGTTTTTATTTCCGTTTGAAACTTGTGAACAATGTACTTTCTTTTCGGAAAATGTTGCTGTGAATTTATATCCTATAACTGTTGTTGCTCGGGCTTTTGAATAGAGTGTCGCTATTACATTTGTAGTTTCTATAGCTTGTGGTTCTGTTTCGCATTGTGATACTTGATTTATTGCATATTTGTGTAGTGTTTTTTGTTATTTTTCTTCACAATCGTAATGTGTTACTAATAAGTCTTGGGGTCCTGTGCGGGGAGAAGGATTTATGTTCGGATTGGAGATTACTAGAAAAAAGAGTTGAAGAAAAATTAGTATTTTTAGAATATACATGTGTATGATAATCCTGAGTATGGGTTATAAAATGTGATGTAACCAATTGTCTTTTTGGTATATCTGTCGTATTTGTATATTACATCAGTTGTTATAAATGGTGGTGGTAGTGATTGAGCTGTTATATTTGGTGGGTTTAATGGGTAAGGATGTTGAGCAATGTTGTTTAGTTTAACCGTGATTTCAAATTTTAATTGTAGACTATTTTGTTGGAGTATTTGGATGTTATGATCACGAATGTCTTCGTGGATATCTTGTCTATATTGTAATCTATTAAGTGCCCAGTTGTGTAGTCGGTTACTTTCTGGGTGCTGTCCAAATAATGGTGGGGGTGCTGTGAATGTATTCCAGTCTAATCTTAGAGGGATATTTGTTGATGATTGTTCTCGATATCTAGCGTCGAGATTATTGGGGAAATTTAAAGGAAAGGGTGTCGGTGAAATTTGGCTTATTGATGGTGTTGATGGTAGTGATAATGTTTCTGGTAGTGATGATGATGTTGTTGTATCGGTAGAAATATCTATTGGATCATTTATTAAATTGGGTTCACCTTGTGTGAACGATTGTGTTGTCCAATATGGTAGTCGTGATGTTTGGTTTGGGGGGTTAAAGGGATTTTCACGTATTTGTTCAGATGTTGGTGTTGAACCTAAGTAATCTGAGGGTAGGCTTGAGGTGCTACGTTGTGAAAGAAGCGTAGGGGTTTCTGGTAATATACCAATTGGGTTTTCCGGAGTACTTTGTGATGGGGATTGGGGTATATCAAAATGAACTCGGGGGGTTTGAAAATTTCTGTTTCGTTGTGGATGTATAATTTGTCTATTTATTTCAACTGTATTTTGATTTTGACTAAGATTTCGTATTCTACTTAATTATTGTGGTAGTGTTGGGTACAAGTTATATGTTGGTTCACTTAGAGGTGCTTGTCGTTGAACTGGTTCTAGTGGTTCAGATAAGCGAGCGTGTCGTTCTTCAAAGGTATATGGGTTATCTTGGAAAGAAATTCGTGTAGATGTTTGGGGGTTTTGGGTAGTTGTAGGTGGTGTTGGGTTTTCCTGGGATGATGTCGGTGAAGACTGACTGTGTGATTGTTGGTTAGCAATTTTTGAGGGTTTTTTATTGATATCTTTTAGTGAAAAAATTTATGTTTATTGTAGTATTCTTCTAGAAAAAGAATTAAAAGGATTGTTGCTAAGGCGAATGTTATGACTGCCTTCTTTATACATTTGCATATTGTCAAGATGAGGGATGATGAAAATGTTATAAAAATTACAAATAGTAAAAAAGTATCTGTTCTACTAAAAATGGTTCGTATCATTTAGATAAGTTTTGTGTCTCGTACCTGTGAATATGGTCAATGGCTTTTGAAAGTTGGAGGTATAGTTCAAATATGGAATAGAAAATTTAAAAAATATTGCAAAAATGATTAAGATTATTACAAAAGCTTCAAAAGTATCAAAAAGAAATATGAATAAAGGTTGGAATATTGTTAAAAAGTTTATGAAAATGTTGAGTATTATGTTGACTGATCGAGAGAAGAGCATTTAAGAAATGGTTTCTTGATCGAATATTTTTTGTTGTTTTGGGGCAATTTTCAAATGTGGTCGAGTTATTTATTGGTTTTTTGACAAGTGGGTTGAGTTTTGTGAAAAATTGTTGGGGGCGAATTTTATGGTGTTCGGGAGGTCTTCTTTTACTTTATTTTTATTTGTCAAGTGATCTGGGGTATTTTTGAGTTTTTTATACTTTAGGCTAAATTAATATGGTCGTTCTTTTACTTTAGGCTAATTTAACATTTTTGTTTGAGGGGTATCTGAGGTCTGAGTTGGGGAAATATTGTTGATCTTTGCGTTATTAGATAAGGGAGGGTTATGATATTATGGTGATATTTATTTTAGTTGTCAAGTTGGAGTGGTTTGCTTATATTTGACCTGGAGGTCGTAAAGTTATAGTTATAGATATGCCTGGAGTTTAATATTTTTCGTCTAATTGGTTTGTGTTAGAGTTATAGAAGGTGACGGATTGAATGAATTTTATTGGCTAATTTTGAACTAGAATCGCTGCGTGTTTGTCAGCATGTTATTTTGAAAAATGAAAGTTTAAAATGTTTCAGAGGTGCAAAGATTATTGATTGTAAAATTAAAGTTGTTTTTGGAATTCAACTTTCTTTAATATTTTAGATTGTGGAATGAATGTTTTGTAGTTTTTGCGTGGTTGATTTCTAAGTCGTGATGACTCTCTATGTTCTGATTTCTCTAATTGTTCTTGGGGAATAATTTTTTCTGTCATTTTTCTATTTTTTCTTTCTTTTTGAGGTATATTTTGATCTAGCTTTTTTGTATTGTTTGTCGTTGTAGTTGATTTTTTATTTTGTGATTCGACGTGAATGAAATGTTGTTCTTTTGTTTCATTTTCCGTATGTGGGTTGTTTTGAATAACTTTTAAACTTGTGAAAGAATATAACTGAGTTAGTTCGCGTAGTGCGTATTCTTTTGGGTAATAAGGTAATAAATTGTTTCGATGTTGAACAATTTCTTTTTGGTCTGAGTCGGTGATTTTGTATGTTACGTCAGTGGGTTTGGCAATTATTTGGTATGGTCCTTTACGAGGGGGTTGTAATTTTTTAGAAATTCCTTTTTGAGTGTTAAAATTAGGTATTAAAACAAATGTTCCAATTTTCAAATCGGAGGCTGGTGTAAAGCGTGAATTTATTTGTTCATTAATGTTTTGCCTTTGTAACAACTTTTTTGTTACTGTTTGGTAAATTTCATTGTGTTTTTTTATCTCTATTTAAAATCCATTCGGTGTGTGTACC
The DNA here is from genome assembly GCF_963678635.1 of Symsagittifera roscoffensis. Lineage (NCBI taxonomy): Eukaryota > Metazoa > Xenacoelomorpha > Acoela > Convolutidae > Symsagittifera > Symsagittifera roscoffensis. Next base: position 94,103,128 of record NC_087062.1, read on the forward strand.
GGAGGCTAATTTAAGAATTTGTGGGTGATGAAAATGATCTTCACCATGTGTGTGTAAAAGTAGGTTATAACAAATTGAGTCTTTATTCGGTTGACAATGACTTTGTGCATTTTTATGAGAGTTTGCTGTAAACATAATTGGTTTACGTGGCTTTTGATTAAAAACCATTTCATATGGTGACATTCCTAGAGTTGTCGTAATTTGTGAATTATATGCTAAGGGAAATAATTTTACATCTGCTGACCATTCGGTGTATCTTGTATCATTTCCATTGATGATACATCTAAGATATTCTTGTAGTGAACGGTTCATACCTTCGACTAAGCCGTTTGTCCAAGGTGCATGAGATGTACGTGGTGTGTGCTTAATGTTATATAAATGACACAGTGTGATGATTTCATTATTTATGAATTCTGTACCGTTGTCTGTAACTAAAATTTCGGGTAGTCCGAACATGGCTATCCAGTGTTCATAAAGTGTTGTGTAAGCGTAATAAGCGTTACAATGTGGTACTGGGTTGAGTGCTACATAATGTGTAAATGCGTCAACAATTACCATAATGTAGGAGTTTCCTTCAGATGATGGTGAAATTGGTCCTTTTGTATCAAATGAGATACGATGGTTAAAGTATAAACTCTGTCCTTTAAAATCTTGTTTTTGTGCTATTTGTTTTTGTTTTGGATAAGGTTTATTTAGCTGACATACTAGACAATCATTGCATAATACTTTTATCCAAATTGGTGCATTTGGGAAATAGAAATTTTGTATAAAATTTGAATATGTTTTTTCTGATCCTGAGTGTCCTTTAATGTTTTGTGTATGTGAAATGTTAAAAGCTATGAGAATCATACTTAAAGGGAGACAGGGAACTGTAGATTCATTTAATTGGTATTCTAGAAGGTCTGTGTTTTCATTTATTGTTGTATTATTAAATTTTCGAAATATCGGAGGAGTGTTTTATTTCCTAAAATTGTGGTATCTGCTTTTACGGGTTTAGTTTTGTATTTGTGCCATGATTTCAGTTGTTTAATTACTGGGTCAAGATTTTGATATTGTTTCAAGGTATTAATTGTAATTTTATCTGTTGGGGGGAGAAAAATGTTTTCAATTTCTAATTTAGATAAAGGAATTGTGTCAAGTGGGTCATGGAGGTCAAAAACTTGATTTATTGTGTATTTTGAATCATTTGTTTGTGGTCCTGATAAATTTATTTTATCAGTTAGATTTTCTTTTTCAATTAACGGAAAAAGGTCTTTTTTATGCGAGTGTTGTTTTACTCTTTTTTGTTGGGTGTTATTTCTTATCCATTGTGAGTATGGAATTGGTTTGAAAGTTGATGTTCCAAGTAGGTCAACTTCGTAGTGGTTATTTTGGCAATCTAAGTAAAGTGGGAAATGTTGTAGGTTATTTATCTGTGATTGCTCAATGTCAGTTTTTACTGCATATTTGCATTCTAGTCGGGGTGATGTTTCGTTTTCTGCAAGGTAAAATTTTATATTTTTGGGTATTTCAACTGTAGTTTTTCGTGTAAGTAATTCAGGTGGTGTATTTCGACTTAAAGTATCTGGTAATGCAAGATTCTTTCCTGCTGTCCAAACTATATGTAAGTTTGGAAATTTCATTAGAATTAATTGAAATCTATAAACTCGGTGATTGGGGTTTGACTTTTGTGTAAAGAGAAAAATGATTGGTTTGTGATCTGTGAATAGAACTGTTGGATGTTTTGATCCAAGTATCAGAAATGCATATTCTGTAAGTGTATAAATTATAGCTGTACATTCTCTCATTAAAGTTGAGAGTCGTAGCTCTGCTTGAGTGAATAATCGAGAATTTGCTGATATAAGGTTCATTTTATTTGTACCATTGTGTGATTGTAATAATGCTGCGCCAATGCCAAAATTTGAAGCATCGCACATTGCATAGAATGGTTGATTTGGATCTGGAATTGTATTTGATATTTGTTCAGTTAGAAGTTTTTTAATTTCTTCAAATCGTGTTTGATGTTCTGTATTCCATTCAAAATTATTTTGTTGTCTGAGGATATTATAGAATGGTCTTAAATATAATTGCATTTTATAAACGTATTTGCTTAAAAAATTCAACATTCCAAGGAATTCTTGGATTTTCTTTTTGTTTGTTGGTGGTTGAAGTTTTTGAATAGCATCAATGCGTGATTTTAATGGAGTTATTGTCTTTCTTTCTATATTATGTCCTAAAAATTTAACTCGTGTTAAAAAGAAGTGTGACTTATCGGGGGCGGCCTTCAGATTTTTGTTCTGAAGTATTTTGTGATAGTGTTCTAAAACTGTAAACATTTCTTCTTTTGTCTGTGATTGCATAAAAACATCGTCTAAATAGGTGATTGCGTTTTTCTTGAGTATTAGTGGTCTAAAAATTTTGCTCATAAAAGCTGAAAATGCTGCTGGTCCTATGGATATTCCATAGAATAGGCGGTTGAATTCATATTGTTGATTTCCAATAACAAATTGTGTTAAACGTCGTGATTGTTCATCTAGTGGCATTTGATTGTATGCACTATTCATATCTGCGGTTGTAAAGTATCTTCCGTTTATTTTTGTTAAAATAATTTGTATTGGTTCAATAGGCCAATTGCATTTTGATTCGTCTATTAGTGAATATAGATATCTAGCGTCTAAAACTATTTTTAATGATTCTTCTTTTGCTAAGATGATAACAGGGTTAATAAATGTGTTACCTTTTGGTTGTTCTTCTTTGTTTACCGGTGAGATAATTTTGTATTGCTCTAAAATATCGAGTAATCTGTTTACTTTATCGTGTAAATGAATTGGTACTTTACTTGCTCTTTGTTTTTTGAAAACTGCGTCAGGTTTTAACGGGAGATGTAGTGATGAACTGATTTTGCCAACATCAAATTTGGATGTTGCATAGACTGATGAATATTTTATTAGCTGTTTGGCTAACTTCTCAAATTCGTCTTGTGTTATTTGTGAATGTTGGAAGTTAAACATTGTTAAAAATTTCTGTTGATCCTCTGTATAGTTATTTATGTTGAATGTAGGTTTGAAATATGGGGTTTTTGTGAAATAATCTGTATTTATTTTTCATTACTTATTATATTATTTATGGATAGTTCCTCGTTAAGAATTGTGGATTGACAAATATCTAATAATTGGCGTATGTTATTTACGCGGTATGCTTTTTCATGCATTGGTGATATTGTAGCGTTTGTTTCGCAATATCCTAAAAGTCCTAAGGGTAATGTTACTTGATACGGTGTATTGTTATACACATGTAACAAAAAAATGTCTGAATTCGTATTTTTTAAATATTTTATGGATGAAATTGTGATTTTGAAAAACTTATGGATAGGTTTGAATTCAAAGTCTGACATAAAGAGTTGTTGTTTATTTTGATTTTTATCATATTGGTCAACTTGTTTTATTGAAAAGTTATATATGTTTCCTGATAGTGGTTTCAGGTGTTTCCGTTGTTGGTTATAAATTGGATAAAATTTTGAAAAGAATGGTGGTTGTTTATTTAATCTTTGAAAAAATGTTAGGGCTGTGTTTTTTGTTTTTGTGTACTTATCTTTGATTAGTATTTTACTGTTCAAGATGTTGATTGTTGGTATTTATTTCGAAATAATTGGTATTCCAATGATATTGTGTTTAATATCAGTGATATGAAATATTTGCTTAAATGGCTTGTTTAAAATTTTATTTTGCTCCATTGTTCTTGTGGGGAGAAAAAATAATTGAACTTTTCCATAGTTTACTAATGTTGATCCTTGTGCTGTTGCTAGTTTACTGGAGGTTGCAAGAGGCGTTAATTTTGGGTGTAATGTTTTGATTTCATTCCATGTGGGAATGTTAATTATGTTTGATTCTGCTCCTGAATCAATTAAAAAATCAATTTCAAGGTCTGGTGGTTGAAATTCTTTGTTTCTTGGACTTTCTAAAAGAAATGGTATTGTCCAAATTTTTTCTTTGGGTTGTTCTTTTTGTACATTTTGGTAGATGTGATGTGTATTCAAGCATTTTGGTTTGTCATTCTCATTGGGTTTTATTTACAGTGTTAATTTCGTTAGTTTCTTGTGCCATTTGTGTAGTATGGATGGGTTCAATATAATAATTGTGAAGGAGTTCCAATTGATTTTCATATATATGTGATGAAAAAGGTTGTTCATATATAATAGGCTCGTAGTCGTTCTCGACTGCTATCATATTTATGGAGATAGTGTTTTCTGTATCACTTTCTGCGTCTGATGATCCACAGTTTATTTTATTTAGTTGTAGTTCGTTATTTCCTGTGTCGTCAATACCTGGGGGGTCTGATGTTGTTTCTTCATTTGATTGTACTTGATTAATATGTCTTTGATGTTTGGGTGTACTACTTCTGTAGCGATGTTTAGAATTATTATAATGGTTATTATTTCTATGTGGTGATTGAGAATAATTTCTATATCGATTATTATAACTTGAATGTCGATTTTGTGAATTATTTCGTGATCTGTTTTGATAATTATCGTTTGATCTGTGATAGTTTGATCTGTTATATGAGTTATTTCTTGATCGGTTGTTCGGGTAATTCTGATTTCGGTTGTTCGAATTACTTCTATTACGATTATTTGAATAGTTTCTATTTCTATTATATGATGAATTTCGTGATTGATTGTTTGGATAGTATTTATTTCTTGTGTTTGATTGGGAATTGTGCCTAGAAACAAATTCTGTTGTATTTAAAATTAATCTGGAGCAATTATTTCGACTATTTGGTCGGTTATAATAGTTTTGTGAAGAATTCTGTGTATTTCTTCGTTCTGGTGATCTTCCTCTATAAGTTGAGTTATATGGTGATTGATTCCTTGTGTAATTAGTATTGTTCGGAAGTGGTTTTCCTGAACTGTTGTTGCTGTATACATTTTTGTTTGGTAGATTTTGATCTTTTTTCATATATTGATAGAATGATTTATTTGGTTCTTTATATTTTTGAGGCTTGTTTTGGTTATCCTGTTGTTTTTGTCTACATTCAGAAATACTATGTCCGTATCGTCGGCAATAATTACACCATTTTTTGAAAGATGGTTTGCCTTTAAAGTTTGAGTGTTTTTCATAAATATTTAGTATTTCAGTGATTTTTTCAACCAGGTCTGTATCTGATTCCTGTATATTATTGATATTTGTGGTGTTTGTTTCGATTCGATTAACATATTGTAATTTCAGATTTTCTGTTTCTTCAAGTTTCATTGTGATTTCCGCTTGCTCTAGTTTGTCTACTAGTTTTCGAAAATCTAAATCGGGCTCTCGAATTGAGGAAGGATGGGATGCTCTCTTTTTGATTGCTATTTTCCTTAATTGAGGTGTTAAGGTCATCATTAAAATTTCTGTCATTTTTGTGTTTTTATAGTCATGTGTATTTAATGAATATGCTTTTCGAACTAGTGTTACGATACGTACTGCTAATTGTTTGATGGTTTCATTTGGTAATCTGCGAATTTCATTACATAAAACTCTTTGGTGTTGTTTATTTCTTTCGGAATCAAACATTTTTGAAAATTCTTGTGTAAATCTCTTCCAATTTGATTTTATTTCTATTGGCAATACTGAAAACCATTTTTGGGCTGCTCCATCTAAGGTTGTTTGTATCAACGCTGTGCGTCGATGTATCCAATTTTGATGTAGTGGTGTATTAATGGGTTCAGGTCCTATATTTAAAATTAAATTTGCTGTTACTGCATTCAAATAATCTTCTAATGAATATTCAGGGGCTGTTCCTGTGAATACCATTAATGGTTTGTTTGATGTTATTGATGATCCACCCATAAGGTATGGATTCATTGTCATTTGTAGTGATTCTGCGGCATTTGGCATTGGTGAAAAATTTGAAAGTTGATTTTTTGTTATTTCGTGTTGTTGAAGGTAATATGGGAGTGGTATTTCACTTTGCATTTGAGTTCATTGATACGATTGTGTGATCATTTGGTTTTGTGGCTGAATTGGTTGAAAAGATTGTGTATTAGATGGGTTTTGCATTTGTATTGGTTGTTGATTTTGTGTATCTGTTGGATGTGGAGAAAAAATTCTATGATATGTATATGGTTTTTGCACTCCTTGTCTGCGATATTCTTGAGTATATGGTGCAAAAATATCTGGTTGTAAATAATCATCATCAGATGATAAGTAATCTGTATGATGAGGTGCCTTTTTATTTTTATTTTGCTGAAAAAATGGGTAATTTTCACTACGATCCTGTGGAGGATGTGAATTAGTTTGAAAATTTACTGAGTTGGTTGTTGTCATTGGGTTATCCCAATATCGAGATCTTACATGATTATTATTAGTTTTTCGTGGGGGATAGTTTGTTTTTGATGAATGTGCGTAATTATAATTGTGTTCTGCAAAAGTGTTTCTTGTGAACGTTCTTCGTGTTTTTGACGGTACTGTCATAGGTCTATAGGTTTGATAATCCATTTGTGAATATTGTGGAGCAACCGAGGGTTTAACGGTTGATTGTAAGGTTACGTGTGCTAGTGAAGAGTGTGTATTTTTTGGTGTAGTTAAATTTGGACGTATTGGTGAAATGCTTTGTTGTGTAGTTGTTGTTGTTTGTACGATTTCTTCATTTATAAAGTGTGATGGTGTTTGGATATCTTGATGTGTAAGATTCCTAGTTCCATTAAGGTTTTCATTGTGTATGACGGTTGAATTTAAACTGTTGTTTCGCGTATCAGGTAAAAATGTATTGTAGTTTAACGGTGTTGCATCAATGGTTAATGGTACTACTCTTACATAATCTCTTTGATAAGATATTGTACTTATTGCTTGACTTGAGATTGATTGTGGGATGTTTATAAATGCATGATGAGACCATTCTGGGTCCCAAACGTAGTCTGACTGTTCTGTGATGGCAGTATCATCGTTTGGATTTTGAGGTCTGAAATTTTTTCTTGCTTGTGAAATTAAGTCTATATTATATGTGAAATAATCTATTATAAACCATGCTAAAATTTTTTGTAAGTCATGTTTTGTGTGTTGTGAAACTTCGTCTTTAGTGAAATTTTCTTTGATTATATGTAGAAAAGTTGAAAATAATGTGATTTCCTGTCGTACTTTTGTATGTTTGGATGTCTCAGTTGGTGAGATATTTGGAATTTCTGTTTTTTCTAATATTGAAATATAACTATATATTATTGCAAAACTTCGTTAGTAAATATGGAGTTTGCTCTTTGTGAGTTATGATATTGTACGCTTTTAATATATTCTAAGAATACTTTTGAAAATTCTAAGTCAAGATCGTCTGTTTGAATTACATATTTGCGGTGATTCGGATTTGGTGTACTGAATTCTATGGTGTAGATTCCATATTGTTGTGTTAAATTACATATATCTTTCAGATAATGTTCTATAAATTGTCTTTTGATTTTTACATCTGGGAATTTTGTTTTGCATGGGCTGATTCCGGGTTCAATCAAATTTAGGAGTAAATTCTTGCAAAAGTCATGCTGCCCTCTATTATCGGGTGCATCTACGAGGAAGGGGTAAATGTCGTCGTCATCTGGACTATCGTCATTTTGAGTGTGGCTGTGGCTCATTTTTTCGTTTAATGACTGTTAATATATAACTATCGATGTGTCTAATTGGTTGATTCCAATTATACAAGTGTACTGGTTTGTGTTTATATTGCTTTTTTTTTCTTCTTTTTTTTCTTTTTGATGAATTTGAAGTTGTTTCTGAGTCGGAAAAATATAATTGATCGTGAATGGGACAATTTTTATCAATTGATTCTTTTAATTTATAGAGTTCATCTAAATTGCTGGCTTCTGATTCTGAAAATGCGTTTCTTTTTTTTGAAAATCTTTTTCGTGTGATTTGTCTTTGTTTGTTTATTATATTTCTTTTTTTTGTTAGTCGTTTTGTTCTAATATATCCAACTGTTTGTGTATGAGGTGTGATTACAAGATCGTATTTTTTGTTATCTATTTCACAGTTGTGTAAAACGATTGTTTGTTTATTTCCTAGATTTTTGAATGACATAAGTTTTAGGATGAGGGATGCAAAAAGTTGTTAGATGATGTCTACTTTCTTAAACTGTTAGTCCTTACGATTTTTTGGTTAGCTTAACCTGGGTCTATTTGTTCAGGGTTGGAGAGAAAAGTATATCGATTCCGAAGAATGATTTTTTACTTTCTCGTGGCTAGTATAAGCTAAGGTGTTAACTTACTTAATCTTACTTAGGGGTAGTGATTGTGTTCAAGGGTTGGAGAATAGTAAATCGATCCACAAGGTTCAGGTATAATTAGAACTCGAGTAGTTCGTTAGATACTATTTTAAACTTACTAAGTCTAAGATTTATCCTGGGTCTGGTAAGAGGAGGGTTCAAGTGAAGGATGAATAACCGAAGTTCTTCACTGTTTATCCTAATTTGAATGGTTAGTTTTGTTAATTTGTTAATTTCTATTAGTCTTGGGTTTTTTGGGAGGGTTGGATAGTGAATCGACGTTTGAGGTCGTTAGACACTTGCTAAGTGGGTGGGGGAGATCAAAATTGTTCTTTTTGATCCAAGGATTGGCCTTGATGATCAAGTTTTAAATTTAGTGAAATAGAAAATTAATTAAGATCCAAGGATAAGCCTTGATGATCTGATTTTAAAATTAAGTGGATTTAAGTTTAAAATGGTTTAAATTTATATAAGAAAAATATTTAGTTTTTTAATGATATTAGTGAGCTTATGATTGCTGTTATGTTTAGGTGATGAAGCTGGAACAACAGATGATTTTATGATTACTAACAGTTTATTGTCATTCTACTAATTTTTGTTTTTATTTTCAATAAATATTTTCCAAACATGTTTTATATAGTACTGCAGAATCTAGGGCACGATCCGAGATTTTTTTATCAATCGTTATTGTATATTAATAATTTTGTTTAGCGCATGAAATGATCATGAAGATTGACTTCAAGATTTTATGTTTGCAAATGAAAATCCAAACTCATTGCTAATAAAATTCTAAATATAAAAGTTTGTGTTGGCTTTTGCCGTACTATCATATAACTATATGGTAAGTTTCTACTTTGTCGTATGTCGTCTCTGGTTTGAGGTCTTCTTACGATTTCGGGTAGTTCTGTTATCGTTCGGAATATTGGCTCTGATCTATTGAGTCGTAGAGACATTTCGATTAAATTATCGTCGTATAACATTTTGAAAATGTTTTGTCTCAATTCTAATCTAATTTTGTTTAATTCTAAGCTATTAAGGTCTTGTTCGAGACTTATGGTCGCACCAGATGAGTTATGGGCAATGTGGTTAACTCATATAGTAATTTCGGATAGGGTACACCGTCTGCTCGTCACGCTATCTTATTTTCGGCCGGATAGATTCGTGCAACTTCTTAGTCTAATACCGATCCTAATCTTACTCTTATACTATCTAGTCTCAGGTTGTTTAACTAGTCTCTGCTAGGCTCAATAGATCTAGGGTATACTGGTTTATTGCGGCTGCTGAAGTTCTCTTAGAGAGGCAACTAAATTCTAAGTTAAATTCAAATCTCTCTGGTGCTGAAATTACAAGTAATTTCAGCATTTACAAATAAGTGGGTTGTTAGTTAGATGGATCATGATTGGTTAATATTAAATACTTTACAGTGGTAAAATATCTAATTTATCCAATCATAAAATATAGTTTAGATCACGTTCCATCCATCCGGGTTTTACAGAGTTTTTTAGAATTATCTTTCTGCAATTCAAAGGATGGATGATGGACGTTGGTATTTGGCGAACATCGTACTTTTGTCCGGTTTCTCTTTGTTAGAGAAGTTCCAGGACGCTGGAGTGAGGGGCATCAATCGTCGTGTCTTCTTGTGACAACAATGGTGTTTCCCAATGAAATCAATCTGATTTCAGAATGGTTTGCTATGACAGGTTTTTCTGTTTTATGTAGAGAACTTCTTTTGTGTTCGACCTCGTCTGGGAATGGCGTGGAGATTGTGCGTGGAGGGGATGCCTTGTAACTCGGATCTGTAGGTATACTTGAACATCGAGGTGGTCATTGGTCTAGTTCAATGAAGTCCTTTTCTGCGAAGTCAAGTCGTACTCTAAATCCTTTGAGTTTGTGATTGTGGACGGCATATCGGTTTGTGGTTGGCCATTCTTTTTTAAGTGTAGTGGGGTCATTTTGTCTTTGGATGTTCGTCTTTGTTGTTGTGTGCTGATCTATATACTGCAAAGTATAGTTTACATTTTATAAAATTTTTATTAGTTCAGTGTTTTAATTATGATTTTGGTTAGTTGTTTTCACAAAAGCATTTTGGTTTAGTTCGGTTATTTTGAAGAGTTACTCACCCTTGAGTACCTCTTATTAAAAATAGAAGTGTGGTCACAAAGCGTGGATATGCGCGGTGGGTTAGGCCGGCTATAGAGCATGCTCAGGACACCCTTCCACCTTCCCCCACACCTGCCTCCTCACCCTCTTCACGTTTATACTCGCAGTTTACCACCCCAAGATTTTACTTCTCCCCGATGAGGGAGGGTGGCGGAACCGTGAAATTTTGCATGGCGAACAGATTTCAACGCTTTTTTGCGCCATACCTTGCATGGTAAGATCACGTATTCAGCCATAATATTATGTAAAACAACCAAGTAAATTGGAAACTTGAAATGGGGGGGGGGAGTGGAAAAGAAACCCCATGATCTCAAAGGAAGGTGAACTAAAGATTTTGTTTTGAGTTTAGCTTCGCTATTCCGACCACCTCGCCAGCTCTCTCTCCCTTTATTTTCACTCCCACTTGGAGTTATGAAAAGTTATGTTACTTGCACCCCCAACGTAACAGAGGGGGGGGGGGGGGTGTTGCAGGCAACTAACTCACCTTTTTATATCCCCAAGTGTAGGGAGGATAAACTGGGGGAGGGGCGGATTTAAGATAAACATGGAGGGGGATACGGAAGGAAGGAGGTACATAAATTGAATAAGGAACATAATTTACTTCTTCCCGATGAGGGAGGGTGGGGGAACCTGTAACAAGTGGAGTGGAGGGGGATTTGTGGTGGGAAAATAGAAAGAGCCGACGTTTGTAAGATTGTAACTCGCACTAGAATTTCATAGAAAATAATTGATTAAAAAGGATTTTTGACAAACGAATTAACCCATATAGTCAATTTTCATGAGCGATCTACTAATAAAAATGGATTTTTAGTAGATTTTATTTGTTTTTTTTTTCAGCAATTAAAAATCCAATTTCATACTTTTCGATCGTTTATGATCCATATTTGTTTCAATATAATCAATTACTTTTTGTTCGAAAGCTCCGGAAAATTGATTTGTTTGTAAATATGAACTAGTTACTCAATGTTTTGCAGCGTTCTGCAAAACTACAACCTGCAAAACCTTGGGTAACTAAGAGGGTGTGTGCGGAGTTGCAAGGGTGTGAGTGGGGTGTTGGAAGGGGTGAAGGGGGAGAGAAGATGTCGAAGTTGGAGGGGGATGTACACAGGTTTGAACATAGGTTTGAAATTGTTACTTCGGGTTGTAGTTTTGCAAATTGCAGCAAAACATTGAGTAACTAAGATAAACTAGTTACTCAATGTTTTGCAGCGTTCTGCATAACTACAACCCGAAGTAACAAGTTCAAACCTATGTTCAAACCTGTGTACATCCCCCTCCAACTTCGACATCTTCTCTCCCCCTTCACCCCTTCCAACACCCCACTCACACATTTGCAACTCTGCATACACCCTCTTACCCCACACAAACCCGTCCACCTTCCCCCACACCCGCTTCCTCGCCCCCTTCACGTTTATACTCGCAGTTTACCAGCCCAAGATTTTACTTCTCCCCGATGAGGGCGGGTGGTCGAACCGTGAAATTTTGCATGGTGAACAGATTTCAATACATTTATTCTCCATACCTCACATCGTAAGATCACGCATTCAGTCACAATAATATGTGAAACAACCAAGAAAATTGAAAATTTGGACTGTGGGGTAAAGAGGAAAAGAACACCCCCTTGGTCTAAAAGGAAGGTAAACCAAAGATTTTTTGTTTTGATTTTATCTTCACTACCCCAACCATCTCGCCAGCCCTCTCTCCCTTAGTTTAAACCCCCCATTTGGGGGTCATAAAGTGTTAAGTTACCTGCACATCCAACGTAACAAAGGGGGGAAGGTCGTGTTGCAGGTAACTAACTCCCCTTTATATACACACAAGTGGAGATAATTATGCTGGGGGATACGGAGGGAAGTAAGGACATAATTTGAATTAGGAAATAAGATTGGATAAGAGTCTGAAAAAAACTCAGCAAAAGTTGAGATATTTAGAAAATGTCTAGATTAAATTTTTCAGACAAATTTTGGGCTCTTTTCCAGTCTGCGTCCCTTTGATTTTTTCTGAAATGCAAAAAATGTGTCTATAAGTGAACAACTTTTTACAACCTTTCCCACATGCAAAAAGCCGTGTGGATATTTTTTGAGCAGCTTAATTTTGCAATTTTACGAGGTGGGGAAAGTTGGAAAAGAACCAAATTTTGGGAAAAAATTATGAAATTCCATTTTAATCGGTGTCATAGTGATTAAATTAGTTCACAATTTGATTTCAGTTTCATTCTAGTTGTTGAAATCTAGTTAACCTATCTGTCTGGCGCTAACTGGTAATTAACTTTCGGAGTTGTCTGTCACCTTTGGATGACCGCTATTTCCTTGTCTCTGACTAACTTTGTATATTGCAGTCTTTAACTTTAACGTACAAAATTTACTTATCGAAACCGTCTTTTCACATCGGTTATAATTGAAAAAAAAAGAATTTTATTGACTCGATAAAAAAAGGATTATAATCAGTTTTCAATCGATTATAATCATTTATTTTGTCTTTCGAGGAGACTGAGAAATTCTAATATAATCGATTAAGGCCCACGAAAAAACCCAGTGCGGGAAGTGATTTTTAGCTTGGAGATTGTAAGTTTGTCGATATTTAGTTTGACTTTGAATGGTTTTCAGGAGAAGAAATACATTCTTCACAGGCTGCTATTTTTTTAGTTTGAAAAAATTCTACAGCAAAAGCAAAAAAAAACTGGAAAAAATATATTTTTGTTTTTGGGAATAGAAATAAATAAGGCAACCAGGAAGGGGCGGATCTAGGATTTTCTCGAGGGGAGGGAGGCAGATTTTCAAAAAATGTTCTAAAATTTTTTCAACTTTTTTTTAGATCGACCAAATTGATTTTCCGAACTCTCGCCAAGCACTAAAAATTCCCTATATGGGACAAAGTTTCTGCGCCGCAGGCAAAATTTTGAAAAAAGGGCCAAAAAATTTCCTTTTTTTGGCGCGCGCTCCCACCTCAAAATTAGTATATATGGGCCAAAGTCGCCCTATATCGGCCCAACAACAAAAATGGATATCTCAAAACTGAACAATGAGGAGAGTAGGCCCCCACCTGTAAAATTTTACAAATTAAAAATTTGTTCACATTATTCGATTTTTATGAAAAGTGACTAATAAGGCCATGGCAAAAATATTTGGTCTTCATAGTTAACCTTGTAAAACCACTCGTTACACCATAAAAGTGATGCTCGAGTGAGGTGGGGGGGAAAGGAAAAAGAGCCACCCTTTTATATCCCCAAGTGTAGGGAGGATAAACTGGGGGAGGGGCGGATTTGAGATAAACATGGAGGGGGATACGGAAGGAAGGAGGTACATAAATTGAATAAGGAACATAATTTACTTCTTCTCAATGAGGGAGGGTGGGGGAACCTGTAAAAAGTGGAGTGGAGGGGGATTTGTGGTGGGAAAATGGAAAGAGCCGACGTTTGTAAGATTGTAACTCGCACTAGAATTTCATAGAAAATAATTGATTAAAAAGGATTTTTGACAAACGAATTAACCCATATAGTCAATTTTCATGAGCGATCTACTAATAAAAATGGATTTTTAGTAGATTTTATTTGTTTTTTTTTCAGCAATTAAAAATCCAATTTCATATTTTTCGATCGTTTATGATCCATATTTGTTTCAATATAATCAATTACTTCTTGTTCAAAAGCTCCGGAAAATTGATTTGTTTGTAAATATGAACTATTAACTCAATGTTTTGCAGCGTTCTGCAAAACTACAACCCGAAATAACAAGTTCAAACCTATGTTCAAACCTGTGTACATCCCCCTCCAACTTCGAAATCTCTCTCCCCCTTTAACCCTTCCAACACCCCACTCACACCCTTGCAACTCCGCACACACCCGCTTCCTCACCCCCTTCACGTTTATACTCGCAGTTTTCCATCCCCAAGATTTTACTTCTCCCCGATGATGGAGGGTGGTGGAACCGTGAAATTTTGCATGGTGAACAGATTTCAACACATTTTTGCGCCATACCTCACATCGTAAGATCACGCATTCAGTCACTATAATATGTGGAACAACCAAGAAAATTGAAAATTTGGACTGTGGGGTAAAGAGGAAAAGAACACCCCCTTGGTCTAAAAGGAAGGTAAACCAAGGATTTTGTTTTGATTTTATCTTCAGTACCCCAACCATCTCGCCAGCCCTCTCTCCCTTAGTTTAAACCCCCCATTTGGGGTTATAAAGAGTTAAGTTACCTGCACATCCAACGTAACAGAGGGGGAAGGTCGTGTTGCAGGTAACTAACTCCCCTTTATATACACCCAAGTGGAGGGAGGATAAACTAAGGGAGGGGCGGGTTTGAGATAAACATGCTGGGGGATACGGAGGCAAGGAAGGACATAATTTGAATAAGGAAATAAGATTGGATAAGAGTCTGAAAAAAACTAAGCAAAAGTTGAGATATTTAGAAAAAGTATAGATTAAATTTTTCAGACAAATTTTGGGCTCTTTTCCAGTCTGCATCCCTTTGATTTTTCTGAAATTCAAAAAATGTGTCTTTTAAAAAAAAATTTTTCATGTAATAAACTGCATCAAAACGTGACAGCGTGAACAAGTGAACAACTTTTTACAACCTTTCCCACATGCAAAAAGCCGTGTGGACATTTTTTGAGCAGCTTAATTTTGCAATTTTACGAGGTGGCGAAAATTGGACAAGAACCAAAATTTGAGAAAAAATGATGAAAATCCATTTTGATTGGTGTCATAGTGATTAAATTAGTTCACAAATTGATTTCAGTTTCATTCTAGTTGTTGCAATCTAGTTAACCTATCTGTCTGGCGCTAACTGGTATTCAACCTTCGGAATTGTCTGTCACCTTTGGATGACCGCTATTTCCTTGTCTCTGACTAACTTTCTATATTGTTTTAATTTTAACGTACAAAGTTTACTTATCGAAATCGTCTTTTCACATGGCGCAGCCATCAGGTCAGAGTGGGGGGACCCACTGAGAATTACGTCGTTTTGGCCCCCTAAGTTAGCCGAACCACCAATGTTATGGGAGTTTTGGTTCAATCGATTTCAATGGGGAATAGTGGCCAAACACGGTATCAATCCGAAAATTTTTTACTTCGCCAGCACGCTATCAACAGCTCAAATTACGGCCCTACCAGAGGAGGTAGATGGGAAAACATTGGCTGGCGGCCGAGCAAACATTGATATCGAATTTTTACCTGTGCCTGGGGGAAAACGGGCAGGATGAATTCCACAGGAGAAGACCACACCTGGATCTAGCTTCAACACGATTAATTTGGTTCACATTTTGATTTCAGTTTCATTCTAGTTGTTGCAATCAAGTTAACCTATCTGTCTGGTGCTAACTGGTACTTAAGCTTCGGATTTGTATGATGACCGCTATTTGGATGACCGCTATTTCATTGTCTCCGACTAACCTTTTATATTGCAGTACATAACTTTAAGGTACAAAATTTAATTATCGAAACCGTCTTTTCACATCGTTTTATAATTGAAAAAAAAAGAGAATTTTATTGGCTCGATAAAAAAAGGATTATAATCAGTTTTCAATCGATTATAATCATTTATTTTGTCTTTCGAGGAGACTGATCATGAGAAATTCTAATATAATCGATTAAGACCCACGAAAAAATCCAGTGCGGGAAGTGATTTTTAGCTTGGAGATTGTAAGTTTGTCGATATTTAGTTTGACTTGGAATGGTTTTCAGGAGAAGAAATAAATTCTTCACAGGCTGGTATTTTTTTAGTTTTAGTTTATTTTTTCAACTTTTTTTAGATCGACCAAATTGATTTTCCGAACTCTCCCAAAGCACTAAAAAGTCCCTATATGGGCCAAAGTTTCTGCGCCGCAGGCAAAACTTTGAAAAAAGGGCCAAAAAATTTCCTTTTTTCTGCGCGCGCTCCCACCTCAAAATTAGTATATATTGGCGCCAAAGGCGCCCTTTGAAAATTTTCAGGGCCCATCAACAAAAATGGATATCTCAAAATTGAACAATGAGGCAAGTAGGCCCCCACCTGCAAAATTTTGCAAATGAAAAATTTGTTCACATTATTCGATTTTTAATAAGGCCATGGCAAAAATATTTGGTCTTCATAGGTAACCTTGTAAAACCACTCGTTACACCATAAAATTGGGCTCTTTTTCCTTCCCCCCCCCCCACCTGACGCCAGTTTCAACTTATTAGTGTAACGAGAGGTTTTACGAGGTTGAGTATGAAGACCAAATATGTTTGTCGTGGCCTTATTAGTCTGTATGTAATTTTTCATAACAATCGGACAATGTTGTCAATAAATTTACATGTAAAAATTTGCAGGTGGGGGGAAGGAAGAAGAGCCTAAAATTGATGCTCGTGTGAGGTGGGGTGGGGGGGGGGAGGAAAAAGAGCCGGCGAGTATGAGCGTCTAAGATTGTCAAAAACTAATTTCTTTTATGTTCAATTTGAGATAATTTCACAGCAGTGATGACTTAGACGGCAAAAAAATACACCGATTGATATCTATGATGCTTAGGCTAGAAAAGAAGAATGCACTTGAAAACAGCTGTTATTTATTTGCTATCGGTTGTCCTGGCTCTGGGTTTGGTAAGACGAAAGCTAACGGATTGCTCACAAGACAAAGATTGTCCAGACCAAATTCGACAATATTGCAACCTGGGTTTGTCCTTTTTTCAGTTTCTTAACAACCTTTAAATTTTATCCCCCCCCCCGCTCTAAAAGCTTTGGAGAATTTTTTCTCATTTCTGTCAAAACTTGCATACAGTGCAGCAGAAATGGGCTAAAAATGGCTTTTTTCAATTTTCAGTTGTTTTGTAAAGCCTTAAGCCCAAACAGTTTCAGCAAAAGCAAAAATAGAACTGGAAAAAAAAGTATCTTGTTTTTTTTTGGGAATAGAAAAAAATAAGGCAACCAGGGGAGGGGCCAATTAAAATGGAAAGCGGATTGCTTCCCCCACCCCTCATTTGCTCACCGTTTCGACTCACAGGCCGCGATTTTTGTTGTCGCTTAAAGGAATTAATTTTTGGTCAATTAACCCTAAGCCGCGTCAACCAATAGTTCAGCAAAAAAATTGCAAGTTTTAATGAAAATACGCTATGATTGTGGATTGAATATCATGCAAGACTCTGGAAAGATTTTTTTCTAGAAAAAGGAGGGATTTGTGAAAGAGCCATTTCCTGTGAGTCATTCATGCAATGCAGAGACACTGAGTATTGTACATGGCAGGGTTACTGCAGGTTGTCTCTCCGGCCAAAATCGAAGAAACCGATAAAACAGAGCAACAAGCACTGGTCAAAGTCGAAGAATAAAACAAAGAGGAAAACTTCAAAAAAGCCGAAAATTTAATCTGACTCTCAATATCTGCCTGTGTTTTAGAAAAAAATTAGTACGAATAAAAGGTATAAAATATGAAATGAAAGCATGAGCAGTCAGTCGGTTATGATACTGTGGATTGAGCCGTTAAATTGGCTGATTGCATCATATTGGAATTAAAGCTTCATCAATTGTTGTTTTTACCCTTGCGATAAGCAGGGGCAGTAGCGTGCCGAGGGGGCAAGGCGGGGGTGGGGGAGGGTTGTTTGGTTGACCGCTCTTCTTTCTCGGCTCTTTTTCCTTTTCACCAACCTGCAAAATTTTACTGAGGAAATTTTGTTCACGTAATCTGAATTTTACAAAAATAGGCATGTGAAATAAAATAAATTGGCGCCAAAACAAATAATTTTGAGGAGGAGCGATTTGTTGGTCAACATTTTCCAAAAAGCGCCTTTAAACGCCTTTTTTGGCCTGTTTTTTTGATTTTTTTTTATAAAATAGGGTCCTTATAGTATTTTCGGAGAGCTCGGAAAATCAAATTGATTGATCTAAAAAAAGTTCGGCAAAAATTTGTGCGGAATTTTTTGAAAATACTATAAGTATTTTCAAAATACTTATAGTATTTTCAAAAAGAAAAATCCCCCCCACCTGCAAAAAATTTTTAGAGTAATTTTTCTGTTAACTTTGTCAACTTTGTCCGATTGTTACAAAATTTGGCATACGTACGGACTGATTAGGCCATGACAAACATAATTAGTTAACCTTGTAAAACCACTCGTTACACCATAAAATTGATGCTCGTGTGAGGTGGGGTGGGGGGAGGGGGGGGGGGGGAGGAAAAAGAGCCGGCGAGTATGAGCGCCTAAGATTGTCAAAAACTGTATTCTGTTTTATGTTCAGGTGAGGAAGGAAAAATTTCTGCGTACGCCACTGAGCAGGGAAGTTGAATCATTCTGATAAAATTTTCATTTATATCTATTACGACTCTTTTCCCTGCCTCAACCTGGAGCATTAATTTGTTCACTTCAATCGTCAAATAGCATGACCCACGTGGCAGAATGGTGCATTCATTGAAATGTTTCAAACAAATATGCTTGAATTTAATCAGTAAGATGTGAAAAAAATGTCTATCGATTACGTAATTTGTTCACAATGCAAAATTTTTATCAATTGGTAGGCATTATTATCAAAAAAAGTTCAATTCGTTCTGCCGAATTTTTTCAGACCGAACGAACTCAATTTCCAAAACGGCTCTATTCCATTTTCCCACCCCCCTCGTAAAATTACAAAATAAAGCTGTTCAAAAATTGTTTGTTCACTCGGTATTCTGCATGTTATAAATGTTTTAGAAATTTGTTCATCTGTTCACGCTGAAACGTTTTAATGCAATTTATAACATTAAAAGTCATTTTAAATATACTTTTATAAATTGACTTGCAGAAACAATCAAAGGGGGGAACTGGAAAAGAGCCTCCAAAACCCTACTTTGTCAAAATATTTGCACCGTTGCCAAACCGGACGCCTTATTCTAGTTTTTTGGAAAGTTTAACTGAAAACTGAGTTTTTTTATTGCCATGCTCCCCTCAGCTCTAAAGAGTAAAAAAGTTTTGGGACTAACGGGTGGAGCCTCGCGGTGGATGGGTGGTCAAATTCGGTAATGATGTTCAGTGATCTTCTTTACCAGATTAAATGTGTTGAAGACTTGTTGTGCAGTATTTAATTCCAATAAAGATAATCAACTTGATCTTGCAAAGTTAACAATAAGAGTGGTTATCAACATTATCCAAGGGTGACAGACTGTTCCAAGGACAGCACCTTCTAATAGATTAATAAGCACCACGAATGACAGTTAACTGACAGCTTGCAATTTGAACTAAATAACACTATACGACACTTCTCCTTCAATAGATGAAACTTTAGATGACTGAAAATTTTATGACATTATGTTGATTAAGAATTACTGATAAGAAAAATACTGTGTGCTTATTTAAAGAATGATTAACAACTTTACTGACAACGATTTTTATCAACTAAAAATCACTTAGCAGTGATGGCGTTTGATTTTTAGTCAATAAAGATCGACCCTCTCACTGGGCTAAATAGGCTAGTAGTTTTGTTTTATGGTTCAGTTTGATTTTTTTTTCTTTTAGATTACTTCTTTCCCTCCTTTTCGCTCTGATTGATGAAATCAATCATCACCCCTTCCATTTTGGTCACCGTCGTTCTTTTTCTCCCGCTTCTTCTCGATGCTATAGATCGCGTGTCGTCCCGGCTATCGTCCTGACTGCTATAAGATACCAGTCTGGCCTTCTTTGACGGTCCTTTCTTTTTGCCGGGTGCTTGAGTTGGTTGGTCCCCTGGATTTGATGTAGCCGGATCCCTTGAATTTCTATCCAAATCGCCGCTGCGTGCTGGAATGGTTTCTTGGTTGCTTCCGCTATCTGCGTCCCTTTGTTGCATTGCCGTTGAATCTGCTTGTGCAATCTCTGTTGAAGCCTCCGCGGATGGTTGTTTCGTTCGTTTGATTGAAATAATCGGCAGGTTGTCACTGTCTTTCGATTCAGAACCACTGTTCTCAAATCGGCGGCCGCTTTTCTCCCGTTGTTGTTTCTGTGGAGCAATCCTCTTTGTCGCTCGCTCTTTAACTTCCCGCGGAGTTGGCGGTGGTACAATCGATTTTGATCCTGTTTTAATCTTCTTTGGCTTAGCTTTTGTGGCCACCCCCGATTTCCTAAGCACAACCCCATTATTTAAAGTCAACGTATGAGCGCTCTCTGATTTAACTTTCGAATGAAGATGTTTATACCTTTTGAGGTTGCGGTTTCCAGTTCGCTGGAATAACAATCCAGAAGGTCCTGGTTGTCCACTGGGGCCCGCGGATTTCAAAATTGACGGTTCATCGTCTTACTTGGTTGACTGCTCCTGAGTGCGTGGCTCCTGTGGTTTATGTCGAACGCTAAGTCCGTTCGTACGGCCCAGTTTGTGTCTGCAGGCTGTGGCATATCGTTGGCATTTGGGTCTGCGTTTTCTAAACAAGCATTTTTAGTTTTTATAACCCGCGAACAATCAAGATTTTGCAGAGATGGTTTTTTTGTAAGGTTTCGTAAGACTGTGTTCGCTTCTCGTCCATGATGTGCCTCGAATGGCGAGATCTTTAATGTTGCATTCTTCGAAAATCTGAGAGCGCCAAGGGCTCTTTCGATCATTTTTTCTAAGGGTTCGGGGTGTTTTTCTTGGACAAACAACAGGATGGAATTTTTAAGACTACCAGGTGCGCTCCACGCATCCAGTTGCCCGGTGACCATTAACAGGTGATTTTATTATTTCAAAACCCTCCCCATTACAGAATGCTTTAATCTCCTTCGACATAAAACTCGTACGTGAATTTTCCTTGGCACTCCATGATTTGTTATTTAGCTTTTCAAAAACTTCAGTATTTTATCAGATCGCTTATTTCCACAGACCATTGCCGAGGGCCAACGAGAAAACCGATCAACCGCCACAAACACATACTTCCGGGATTCATTTAAGTAGTTAATGGGCCCCCAAAAATCCAGTTGAACTGATTCATTTGGTTCCTTCGGTTCAGGTATATTTCCAAGCTGATTTTTTCTTAAGATCGTTTTTAAGTTCATACCGGCGGTGTTGCATTCGGGACAGTCCTCAGCTATTGAAGCTATTGATTGGTAAATATACGGGTACCAAACATCCTTCGCCGCATCAAATATGTTGGATTTTCCGTGATGATATGCATGAATTCTGTTGTTAATCGTAGTTTGTAAGTTCATAGGTATAACAAGTTTTTCATCCATCCACACTACGTTCTCCTTCACCAAAAAATTGTTAACAAATTGAGAATAATAACGGTTCATAGCATTAATTTTGTCATGAATTTTAGGATCCTGAGAAACTATAAGGTCGCGAATTGCGCTCAACTGGGGGTCAGAAACATAATTGGACTCAATGAACCTTAGGTTAAACAAATCCGGTAAGGAAGTGATTTTATTAACAATCTTGCAATTCCGAGCGATGATTGACATACATACTGAATTGGGATCCACGGGTGGTATTGTTTCACCTTTGAATGCCGAGGGTAATGAAAGTGTGGTTTTAGTCCGAACTGATTTGGTTTTTTTAGTAATTGAAGCACAGTTCTTTTTGTGCTTCACGGCTATTCATATTGACAATGAATACATCCCTCCAATACTCCAAAATTGCATCGCGCCACCAATCCGCTCAGTACGGAATGGAATTGCTCCAAACTTTCATTAATAAATTGTTTCCGAAAGAGAAGCTGATATGTCTTGTATGTCTCATTCCTTTCCTTCTTGAATTCCGTTTCCAGTACGTCTATCATCCGTGGGTAACGAACCGTCGAGAAACCAGATGCGGTTGTCTTTTGTGAAGTTCGTCTTGTCCCTTTTCTCCCAAGCACAAATACAAATTTGAGAACAGATTTTGTTCTGATTCCAGTCGATTCTTCCCATCCACTTCCTCGGGCAAAGCGGTAACTTGAGCGGCAGTGAGAAGCGCTGCGTAATAATAATTTTTCGGATTAATTGAATGCTTAGCTACCATTCCCCATTGGAATCTGTTGATCCAGAATTCCCACATCATAGGTGGTTCAGTACATTTTGCTGGCCAAAATCCTGTAATGCCCAGTGGATTCTTCCCCCCACCTGAGACTGCTGACTGCGCCATGTTGAAGACTTGTTGTGCAGTATTTAATTCCAATAAAGATAATCAACTTGATCTTGCAAAGTTAACAATAAGAGTGGTTATCAACATTATCCAAGGGTGACAGACTGTTCCAAGGACAGCACCTGCTAATAGATTAATAAGCACCACGAATGACAGTTGATTGACAGCTTGCAATTTTAACTAAATAACACTATACTACATATGCGAGGACCAACTGTGACTGCTGGAGTATAATAAAGGTGGCATATTAAGTTTGATAAAACTTGGGACTTCTACATCGCTCTGTTTTCTGGTTGTTCAAATTGCATTTTATCGCAGACATTCTCAGAGCAAACTAACTGTGGGAGCAGTCACGTCAGATCTATTCTGAGAACCATTAGTTTTCAAAATAGACACTTGCAAACATAGAACTAGTTTTTTGTTTACCTTTATCACTTGATCCTTTAGTGGCTTGTCTCTCTTAGCTCAGGAATAAAATCAAGTTCCACCAGAAATAGTCAGATTGGGCTTAGATCAAGTTGCTGTTATTGTTCCGGAACTTTGTATTTGGTTATGTTTTAAATTTTTTCCACAAAACATCAGTTACCACAAATCGTTATAATCTGAATGGGTCGAGTGATATAACATTATAAAACCCTTTCAGTGGTAATTCAAAAGACATTAAAAATTTTTCAAAAAGTCCCTGTGTTAAGAAAAACTTGTTTAATGTTTTGAGCTTTAGTTTAATTTCGCAAAGTAAAGCTAGAGAGCAGACTTTTAAAAAAAGGATGGAACTTTTTCCACAAAAGTTCCATGTTGGTGGAACTTCCACAAAACATCAGTTACCACAAATCGTTATAACCTGAATGGGTCGAATGATATAATATTATAAAACCCTTTCAGTGGTAATTCAAAAGACATTAAAAAATTTTCAAAACGTCCCTGTGTTAAGAAAAACTTGTTTAATTTTTTGAGCTTTAGTTTAATTACGCAAAGTAAAGCTAGAGAGCAGACTTTTAAAAAAAGGATAGGCCCAAAATTTTTTTAGTGTTATTGTAGTAAAACTATTTTTTAAAAAGTTTTCAGCACGGTCTTGAGAATAAAAGTTTGATTAATTCAAAACATTATCTCTAAAAATAATTTGAAAACAAAAGTTTTGGTTTTTGTTTGACTTTTTAATATTTTTTCATGTAATTTTTAAAATAAAATTACCAAATTTGACTGATTTACTGTGACTGTCGACCTCGCTAACTTCCAGTTTTCCTCAGATCTTTTATCAAACCACCACGCCCAAAAAACGACACCAAGTATGTGAAAAAAAAATTATGTAATATTGGACCTAGTTTAAAACTAGTATTTATAACCAATTATAATCTTGATAAAACTATCTCTGTAAAATATTTCTTACCAACCAATCATGATCCATAAATAACACTGACAATTCTTTATAGTGCTGAAACTACTTGTAGTTTCAGCACCAGAACAATTCGAATATAACTTAGAAGACAGTTGTTCTCCTTTGGAACAAGATCCAGATACCTAACCCGCAAATACCAGTATACGCTAGATCTATATTCGAATATAACGTAGAAGACAGTTGTTCTCCTTTGCAACAAGATCCAAATACCTAACCCGCAAATACCAGTATACGCTAGAGATATAAGAGTAAGATCAAGATTGGCATAGACTAAGAAATTGCATAGATCTCTCCGGCCAAAAATACGATAGCCCGACGAACAGACGGTGTACTCTATCTGAAATTACTCTATGAGTAAGCCATACCAGGCATTAATTCAAAAAGAATCCTCAAAAACAAGTTGCTAAAGTTGCTTTTCTATTTGAAAACTAAAGTTGCTTTTCTAAAGTTGCTTTTCTATTTGTTGCTTTTCTACTTGACAACTAGCCATTGGATTGGGTTATTTTAAAACTACTGGATATTTTGGATGATTTGGTTTGATTTAAGTTGTTTGCTATATCGGATGAATGACTGGGATGCTTTTGACTGCTCACGGACTGTTTAGTTTCCCTTTCTATCGATGTCTAAAACATTTTCACCTTGATCTCTTTGTAGAGTTTTGCATCATCAGCAAACAATTTCTGGAAGACAACAAAAATAATTTTAAAACAAAACCTTCCGAAAAAGCAGAGAAACGGAAGTTTTGCCACAATGTTTTCTGAGGCGCAGCTAAGTTTTGCCAAATATGGCCATTCTGCGTGTCGACAGATCTCAAAATTTTCAAAACTTTATTGAAAAATTGCCAAAGTCAGCAGAAAACATACCATCCACTCCAAATTAATGAAGTTTACTAAGCGCGAAATTTTCATACACATTTTAGTATATTCAAAAGATGATCGTTGCATTCAATAAACTCAGGTTTAATTTAGCTCAAACTAAATTTTTCTTATCCTTTCTGTTTTCAATCTTCGCAATTGATTTCTGAACTGTTTAATAAGTTTTTAGTTTTTAGTTTTTCCTAATTGGTTGTGACGTGAACAGCAGTCAAGAAAATTAGATTTTTCAGTTTGCTCCTACGATATGGAAACAAGTCAGTCATTACAGAGCCGATGTAATATTTTCTCGAGGGTCAAACACATACAAAGTTCCTCCAATCAAAACACCAATAGGGAGAATTTAAATCAGTTATCAAAAAATAGACAAAAGTTCAAAACGTTTGATGTTCAAAAACACAATACTTCAAAATTCAAAAACTGTCATCATAACTTTGATTTGAGAAAACCTTTTTTCGCGAAAAATGTTTTTCGCGAAAAATGGTTTTCTCAGAACTGGCTCCTTTTGTTGACCGATATTCATTAAAACATGTACAATATTAGCGAATTTTCAAAAAAAAATTGTGAAAATGAGAAAAAACGCCAATATGCATTTTTTAAGGCACAAGTTAGAATCTTTGGTGTCTGTCAACCAAAAATCTGACGGGTGAAACAAAATCTATGAAAGCAAAACCTTTATAAAAAGCTCAGAAACGGACGCTTCGCCAAACAATGCCTATGGGTCAGTTAGGTTTCGCCAAATGTGGTCACCCTGCGAGCTTAGGCAGATCTCAAATTTTTCATATTTGCTGATCTAAGAAAAGGACTGCCCTTTTTTGATTTTGATACAACTTTGATTCAACTTGATACCTATTTAATACAATTTTGAAACTTTAATTCTGATAAAAAGTTTCAGTATAACCAAAATATGAACATTACAACCGACATATTTACTGCCTTGAATTGAAACTTGTTATTGTGTTTTGTATTTCAACAAAAACTACATATTAACTTACATACTTACATAAATTCATACTAACTTCTTTTCTAATAAATAACTTCTCAGCGAATTTAAGATTTACTTTCTAAGATAGAAAGTAGTAAGGACGCTATATTACTAGCAAGCGCTTTGTCCGGCGTACATAAGCATTGCTAGCGTAATATATTGGTGCGACCACTGAGGCACACCTTTTAAAAATTCGCTAAATTTGCTAAAATCTCAAAAAAAGAGAAAAAGCAAATAATCCAATTCTCAAACTGGAGAATGGTTGAATTTCCTCTTACACTTAAGAGAAACATTAAATTTCCAAATCGGAAATTTAAATTGTCTAAGTAAATTGATAAATTTTTCTATCTTTCTTCTTTTGATAATATAAGCTTTAAACTAAATCTGAAATCCCAATATCCCATCCCAACTTGTCTTTAACGACATTCTCGGGAAACGACCCGGACCAAAATGCTACAGTATTCTGGAATCCCGTTGAAAACAAAACTTTATTTTCATTAGGTCAAAGATCTACTGATAACGACGCATGACGCAACTATAATAGCAGAAATGATCTTTATTTGGATCATTGTTTACCTATACAGCTCTCGAATGGTTTTTTGACAATGTAATCAATGCTACCACATGGAAACATCTCAAAGATCTCTTCCTTAACAGATCCACTGATGGTTGAGATCAATTTAAACATAGAACTGATGCTAAAAATGCAGCTCGCCAAGATGGCGATTTGATTAAAAAAGTTAATTTCACAAAATCAAATGTTCTGTAGACAGAGAATGGCCAGAAAGTACTGATGTAACAGTACACGCTGATGAAGCGGCTCAAACATTTGAAGGAAACATACAGAACAGAAAAAAAATCAAAAGTGTATTGATTTCTCAATTAAAGGATTGAGAGCCTTAGCTCGTAAACAGAAAGCTCATGAATACCTGATAGAGCATCCAAATTCAAATTGGGATCAATTTACTAGTCATGTAATCACTAAGGATTCTAATCTTTATTGTTGCTATTGATCCTACTAGTAGGTCAACAACGGATAGAATGACGAGTTAATTAGAAACTCAAATTAAAGAACTAACCAAATTGATCAAGAGGCAAGAAATTAGTGCAATCAATGACCAGAATTCGTTTCAGCGACGTCATCCTGACATCAATGTAAGACCTAATAGTACACGATTTTGCAAAAATTGCAGAAAGAGTGTACATTATATCTCTAGATGTTCAAAGAAACAAGTTCAGGACGAAGTGAAGAAGTTGAGAAAGAAACTTACAACTAAAATTGAACGAAAAATATAATTTGAAACCGATAATAAAAGAAATCGAAGACCGAATATTTTCTCTAACCAGAATGGCCCTAACCAAAACAACCGGTTTTGGGATAACCAAAAGAGAACTAACAATTCAAATTCAAACCCTAGCATCATAATTATAACTACAATGGGAAAAACTTCCAAATGGCTAATGCACAATCAATGCCAAGAGACCTCAAACCTATGATGATAGGTATTCCAGAGAAAACAAATAAGAAGAAAATGAACAAATTGCTAAACGGTTCCACGACCAAGAACATAGGCAATTCAATAGTAATCATAGGGGTCGACAAAAAAACATCGGAAGCTTCAATAGTAAAAACAGTCGAGACTCAACTCGATCTCAACCGCCAATTTTTAGATCGAACCAAATCCAGTCTTAAACTACCCACTGGGCTGCGGAAGCAGTGTGATACAATCTCTGATTTATTTCCTTTAAGCTTTTAAAGTCTCCGAAACCAAGCGATGATAGTTATCCTAAATAAGGATATATCTTAGCTTATATCATTTTGCCACCGGAGACAAAAACAACAATAGTGGACTTGAAATTGAATTTACGGTTGACCCAGGATCAACTTGTAGTATTATAAACTACCCAATTTGTCAGGGATCGGAAAAAGTATGTCAGAAAATGACAATTTACCGATACAAAAACAAAGCAAAGCCTTATAATGGATCCGATAAACGTATGTTTGGCCATACATCTATCCAATCTTGTGTCGACACTGATGGAAAGTATCCATCCAACCACAAAGTGTGGATAACTGAGGAAAAGACTGCTAATCTATTGGGAGTAGACTTTTGTAATCTGTTCTTAAAAGCTCTGTACTTTGATATCCCCGCAGTTGAGCTAAAACCGAAAGAACGGGTAATTTCCTACGGATTGATGAACAACGATGAAAAACTTCCCAATGGGTCAAAAATTTTCTCAATTAACTTGATAGAACCCCTGTTCATTCCAGCTCGCTCAACAAACCTATACAAACACTTAGCCGAACCAAATTCATTTTTCGAAAAAGGGACTACATTCCTACCTCTAAAAAATACAACCAAAACCGAATTGGTTTTCATGATTACAGTTTGCAATCAAATTGAGCAGAGCCTGCCTATCCTAATTGAAAATCAGAAAGATCCTCCTGTCACACTAAACAAGTGTGTACTAGGTTATGCAGTAACTGATATTCAAGGATAAGAGGATAAAATATATGCTATCCACAATTTTGATGAGTTCACAACTAGAATTTTAAACGAAAGTTCAGAGTTTCATAAATGTTTCATGATGAACAATGTTGTCAACACTACACAGGAAAGCAATACCCAATTATCCGGCCCCTGTCAAAAGTGTGTTGACTTCAAGATAAGGTCCATATTCGAATCGAATATGCCCATTGCTCATACAATATCTGCAGATAGAACAAGGAAAAAAGGGTTTGCTGAAACGGTTCGCGAAAGGTATCCTGAATTACGACACTTTTGTAATTCTATACATGCTAATATTTACGATATTTTGATCTTCACTAAAATCCGGACAAATTCTATATAACCTGATTACCAAACAGAGGTACTTTGAGAAACCATATTACGACAATATATTCAACACTTTGTCCGAAACGAAAAATCATGCTATAGCAAATAACATTCGATTGCCCAAAATTGCTTGTGGGTTAGATAAAAATGGAATGGGAAGAAGTTTACGAAATCATTGTTGATGTATTGCAACCTTCTGGAGTTACTATATTTGTTTATGCCTCAGGACAGGAAATTAGGGTAATTTATCAGAAAAGTTTGAACAAATTGGGTCAGATATACTCAAAGTATGCAAAAAAGAAAAGAAATTAGCAAACGACTTTTCACATGATGCAAAGAACTATTGCAGACCTCCCTCGAAAGAACAATTTAAAAAATACGGAAACAAGGAACATAATGATCGGCTGATTGCCTTCCTAGTCAACGAAACGTTTACCCAGTACTCCTTCATTGATAAAGACAAAAGAATTACCTTACAAAAGATTGAAACAACTATTAAATTCTTATCTGTTTCGATTTCACACAAAATGATACATCGGATGATGAGTTTTCAGACCTAATTCAGATTTTGATAGAGGATCAGGATATAATTTCTCATCAAAAATATGATATTGGGAAAACAAAGCATAAATTCCAAATACCAAGACAAAAAAAAACGCAATGTTCAAAAAACAACGGCCTAGTAAAATCCCAGTCCATCTTAGAGATAAGTTAAAAAAATTGATGGATGAACTAATCCAAGCAGGTATATTCAGAGAACTAAATGAAAAAGATGATATGAACTCATGATTTTTAAATCCAGTCATCATCCTCCCAAAAAAAAGACTACGTTAAAATGGTTTTGGATGCTAGGTATCTGAACTCAATCACGGACACTAGCAACTGTAGTTGGACATTAGAACCACTACAAGTTCTCCCAGCCAGAATAAATGGATCATACTTCACAAGTAGTGATCTTTCATGTGCCTACCATCAAGTTCCTCTAACAGATGAGGCTCAGAAATTAACAAGCTTTTTTGTAGAAGGTAGACAATATAACTACGAAGTTGGTTTCTATGGCTTGAAGCCGCTTCCAAATTTCTTCACTAAACTAATGAGATACGCTTTCGGACCACTCATTAAAAAAAGCAATCACTTAGATAGACGACACTCTGTTGCAGAGTCAAAATAAAAATTAAATATTTGATACAATTCGAGAATATCACTCTGTTACGGAAAACCTACCTAAAAGCTGCCCCTATGTTCCAGAAAAGGAGAACTTTCTCATAGATTCTTCAAATATCAGGTCATATTGGCAAAATTTAACAATCTGAAAATATTATATACCCCAGGTTCAAACCTAGCCTTTTCTGGCTTATTGAGCCAAAATTTGCCCATCAATGATATCAAAAAATATCATTTTGAACACAAAACTATTCCGAATGAGATAAAGTTCATCCTGGACAATGGAGAACAAATTTGTTATTCAGTTCTTCATAAAGATGATAACAAAATATGTCAGAACGATTGCTATCCGGTCATTGCTCAATTGTAAGTCGGAAAAAGGAAGTTGATCAATATAAGTGACAGAGGAGACTTCAGTATTAAAGATGCTCCAGACTATTTTGAGAAATCTCGTAGTGCGATTCAGAATATAACAGATTTGCTCCGATTTGGCAAACAAGCTTTATTGTAGAAGGTAAACAATATAACTAACAAGGTGGTTTCTATGGCTTGAAGCCGGTTCCAAATTTCTGTTTGGAACCGACTGTTTATCCCAGATATAAATGATGAAAACATTTATGAGGAAATCCCAGATGAAGTATCAGCACTTATTTATCCATTGGAAACTTCAGAATGGCTTGACTTATATGAGGGCAATATCAAGAACAACCTCTTCAAAGATCTGGTTAAAGCTAAAATTTATTTTGAAAACAAAACCAGGAACCTGAAATTAATTGAACGTCTTCGTCTCCAATTTGAAGAGAATAAATCTGGTTCTCTTGAACTGATAGCTAAAATGACTGACTTTCTAAAAGACGCAAATTTAGATATTGAAACCATTTAGGGCAATGTAACGATACTGTAACCATAGACATTAAAAATTGCATGAACCAAAACGAAAAGCCAGAAAGAAACAAAAAAAGCTTTTTATAGCAAAGAAAAAAGTTTAAAAACTTTTATCGGGCAATTTGAATAATCATTCATTGAAGACCAACATGATCTTTTATGCATTAATATAATGATGACAACACTAAGATCCAAAAAATTTGCTTGTCAATCTCCTTATTGTTAAATTGCTTTGAATTAGCTCATAAACATCCTCTAAAGGTCATCACGGCGAAACAAAAACTTTGGAAAAAATTGGGTCAACATGCCTCTTCATGATTGTCTAGAATGTCAGAAGAGTAAATCTAAAGAAAAAATCTGAATGAAGCTCATTTGCAACACTGGGGACAACTAGGAACAATTCCATTGAAAACAATCCACATCGATCATAAAGCTCCACTTAGACCATCAAGTCACGCCAAAAATTTTTGCTTTGTTGTGATAGATGCCTTTTTTAGATATCTGCAAGTATATCCATGCACCCTTGCAGACTCTAAAGAAACCATTAAGCTCTTAGAGAAATACATCACAACATTTGGTACCCCACAACAATTTATTCATGATCATGGAAATGCATTCATGAGTTACAATTTTGTTCATTGGTCTTCTGAGTTGGTAATAACATTAGGACCAAAAACTACATACTCGCCTTGGACTAACGATAAAGTCGAAGTCCAAAATAAACAATCAACCCAGTACTTTTGTCAATTCTTGAGTAATTCAGTCTCAAACTGATCTGAATTAACAAATAAATTTGCTTTTGCTCATAACATCGCGTTTAATTCAAGTACAGGTTACAGTCCAAACTAAATTGTTTTTGCTATAAAACCTCAGGTTCCCCTTAGCCTTAAATTAGGCCTCTACCGCGACGGAAAAAAAAGTGTATGTCTGATTTCTGCGCTGGTCTCGAAAGTCATGCTCATACCGAGCACACGTCAAACAATGAGACCATAGATAGATTTCTAAAAAATCAAAATTCAGTTGAAATAATAAAAACGATTTCAAGTTATTGTATAGTAACACGTATACCAAATACCGCCTCATCACCAACAAGGGCCACATGTTCCGAAATCAATTTAAATTAGGACGGCCTATAAAAGACGGCACAAAAGTGTTAGTAGTAAACAAATCTAAGCCACTATTAAAATCACAAAAATTTTTAAATCTAAGATCCGGACCTTATACCGTTATTGAAAAAATCACGGAAGTTACGTACGGAGTTCAACATAATTTCACTAACGAAAAAAAGATTGTTCAATCATGTTGTTGAATAGTTTCCTAAAGAGAAACAAATGCCCAAACTACTGCGAGAGTACTCTGACGAGTTGTTTTTGAGTGATTTTTATGACCATATAACAAATCAACAAATCAACTCTTTCAATAAACCTAAACCAGTTGAAAATCCGCTATATACATTTTGGCCAGTAGTAAGCAAGGGTTATCAACAAATGACTGAGAATGACTCTACAATTGAAAATCAAAATAAAACATTAGTACATAAACAATCATTGGATTCAGGTAGAGAAACTATGCATCTAAAAACTTTGACAACTCCTAAGCCTTCTACTAGTTAATCTAATAGTTACGGCCACCGCTGCCAACGTAGCCACAGTATAAATCCTAACACTAGTCAATCAAATGACCTTGCCCGCCGCCACCCCAATATAACAACACATTACAATATTCACCGTCGACCTGATTTCCATCGTTCATCTGAATCATCAAATAGCGTTGCTGAAAGGTGAAAAAATCCTCATAGCTCTCTAGAAAATTTCTATGAAAACACCCGGTCCACACCTGGATAACTTTCTCAATCTAAAAAACCTAAACAACACTTCTTCATGCTATTTTTTATGGAATTACTATTCCATCTAATCTAATTCATAAATTTAAAAAGCAAAAATAAACACTAACTGTTCATTTGGCCAATCATAATATTTTTAAACTATTTTTATGGCTTTCCTTTTTTGTATTAAATCTTTCTTAATGAAAAAACAAAACTTCAAGAACAATTTATATAGATTAAACTTAAAAACAGTTTTTATAAATAGGCGAATTTACATCCGCAAAGAATTTGATCAATTTCAAGGCTGCCATCTTTTCGAGAGAATTCTTGGCAGCACTACTCAGACTCCTCACTGCAAACTGCAGAACTGAATAGGGCGGCCACCATACCTGGTAGATCTCCTCCAACATTATGTCCAACTGTACTTTTCTTGTGAAGTCATCTTCCCATTCAGACATTTCAAGGAATTCTTTTTGGAACTAAAAAAAAATATACGCTTTTTATATATTTTTTTTGTTGTTGCCATCCCAATTAAAGAAAAAAATTTTTTTATTTGATTTCAATTTATATTATGGGTGTATAGCTAAGGAAACTTACACATTGTCCAAAAAATAAGGACAAAAAATCTATCGTCTCCACTGAGACTAAATCAGCCTCAATCCACGGACTCCATATCGTTGTCGCGTGATATTGGCTCTGGAGTGAGCCCAGTTGGAACAGCTTCTCGAATTTATCACAGAATAGCTCCAGACAAAGCTCCTGTCCACCCACAGCATCATTTCCATTGGTGTAAAATTCAGACCCTTTCCCACCAACCCATCGTATAAGCAAAACCTCCTTTCGACTTCCTTGTTCTCCTGCAAGGCTTCGTGAATAAAATCCAACTCCTCTCTCAACTTTAAAAATCTTGCAGTAAAATCAACTAAATTATCTTCAAGTTCGACAAATTTCATTTTTTTAATATAGGAATGAAAGAACTTTTTTTAAAGAACAACAGACGTTTTTTTTAAAAAAAACAATAAATGTGTTTTCAACAATTGAGCTAAGAATAATTTTGCTTTTAGTTCTCTTTTAACTTTTAAAGAGAGATGTTTTCAATTTTTGTCCTCCTGCAATAAGGAAGGGGAACGCAGTTGCTACGTCCTAACAAACAGCATAAACGAGTGGAAAAAGCACGTTATTGAACACGAGTGAAAAAAACCACCATTTTAATAAACGAGTGCCGAAGTGATAACGACTTAAACCGAGTCACCTCCGAAATATGCCAAATAACAACGGCCAATTACAGCTTAGATTTGCAAAAAATAAAAACAGCCTTTAAAAAATAACTGATGTACAGTTACTTGCATTTCAACTCAATTTCACATTTTGCATTCTAACCTCCTCTCTCCAACTTATAATTATCCTGAATTCCTCAACTTAACAACAAATCTAACTCACATTACCAAACAGAGGTACTTTCAGAAACCCTATTACGACAATATATTCAACACCTTGTCCGATACGAAAAATCATGCTATAGCAAATAACATTCGAACGCCCAAAATCGCTTGTGGTTTAGATAAAAATGGAATGGGAAGAAGTTTACAAAATCATTGTTGATGTATTGCAACCTTCTGGAGTTACTATATTTGTTAATGCTTCAGGACAGGAAATCAGGGAAATTTATCAGAAAAGTTTGAACAAATTGGGTCAGATATACTCAAAGTATGCAAAAAAGAAAAGGAATTAGCAAACGACTTTTCACATGATGCAAAGAACTATTGCAGACCTCCCTCGAAAGAACAATTTAAAAAATACGGAAACAAGGAACATAATGATCGGCTGATTGCCTTCCTAGTCAACGAAACGTTTACCCAGTACTCCTTCATTGATAAAGACAAACGAATTACCTTACAAAAGGTTGAAACAACTATTAAATTCTTATCTGTTTCGATTTCACACAAAATGATACATCGGATGATGAGTTTGCAGACCTAATTCAGATTTTGATAGAGGATCAGGATATTTTTTCTCATCACAAATATGATATTTGGAAAACAACGCATAAACTCCAATTACCAAGTACTAAAAAAAACGCAATGTTCAAAAAACAACGACCTAGTAAAATCCCAGTCCATCTAAGAGATAAATTAGACAAATTGATGGATGAACTAATCCAAGCAGGTATAATCAGAGAACTAAATGAAAAAGATGATATGAACCCATGATTTTTAAGCCCAGTCATCATCCTCCCAAAAAAAGACTACGTTTTGGATGCTAGGTATCTGAACTCAATCACAACTTTGAAAATCTTGCTGTAAAATCAACTAAATTATCTCCAGGTTCGACAAAATTGATTTTTAAAAAAAATGGGAATAAAAGAATTTTGTTTTTTAATAACAACAGACAATAAATGCAATTTCAACCATTGAGCTAAGAATAATGTTGCTTTTAGATCTCTCTTATAGAGAGTTGTTTTTTTCCTCCTGCAATAAGGAAGGGGATTGCAGTTGCTACGTCCTAACAAACAGCATAAACGAGTGGAAAAACCACGTTATTGAACACGAATGAAAAAAACCACATTTTTAAAAAACAAGTGCCAAAATGATAACGACTTAAAACGAGTCACCTCCTAAAGACGCCGAATAACAACGGCCAATTACAGCTTAGATTTGCAAAAAAGCAAAAACTGCCTTTAAAATTAACTGATGTACAGTTACATGCATTTCAACTCAATT
Organism: Symsagittifera roscoffensis; assembly: GCF_963678635.1. Classification (NCBI taxonomy): domain Eukaryota; kingdom Metazoa; phylum Xenacoelomorpha; order Acoela; family Convolutidae; genus Symsagittifera; species Symsagittifera roscoffensis. The sequence goes on from NC_087062.1 coordinate 94,138,157, forward strand.
TCACGTTTTGCATTCTAACCTCCTCTCTCAAATTTATAAATTTCCTGAATTCCTCAACTAAAAGAACAAATCTAACTCACATTACTAAACAGAGGTACTTTCAGAATTCCTTTTACGAAACTAAATTTAACACCTTGTCCGAAATGAAAGATCATGCTATAGCAAATAACATTCGATCTATCGCAATGCCCAAAATCGCTTGTGGGTTAGATAAAAATGGAATGGGAAGAAGTTTACAAAATCATTTTTGATGTATTGCAACATTCTGGAGTTACTGCCTCAGGACAGAAAATCAGGGAAATGTATCAGAAAAATATGATATTCGGAAAACAAAGCATAAACTCCAAATACCAAGTACTAAAAAAAACGCAATGTTCAAAAACAACGACCTATTAAAATCCCAGTCCATCTAAGAGATAAATTAGACAAATTGATGGATGAACTAATCCAAGCAGGTATAATCAGAGAACTAAATGAAAAAAATGATATGAACCCATGATTTTTGAACCCAGTCATCATCCTCCCAAAAAAGACTACGTTTTGGATGCTAGGTATCTGAACTCAATCACGGATACTAGCAACTGTAGTTGGACATTAGAACCACTGCAAGTTCTCATGGCCAGAACAAATGGACCATACTTCACAAGTAGTGATCTTTCATGTGCCTACCATCAAGTTCCTCTAACAGATGAGGCTCAGAAATTAACAAGCTTTTTTGTAGAAGGTAGACAATATAACTACGAAGTTGGTTTCTATGGCTTGAAGCCGCTTCCAAATTTCTTCACTAAACTAATGAGATACGCTTTCGGACCCCTCATTAAATAAAAAAAGCAATCACTTACATAGACGACACTCTGTTGCAGAGTCACAATAAAAATTAAATATTTGATACAATTCGAGAATATCACTCTCTGTTACGGAAAGCCAACCTAAAAGCTGCCCCTGATAAAGAAAAGTTGAATTCCTATGCCATGTTGTATCTAAAGATGGTCTTTCTCCAATCGCGTCACGATGATAAAAAAAATGAAATCCCGTGAATCAAAAACAGACGTTCTAGGTGTATTAGGTGTTATGGGATTCTATAGCACATACATCGTCAATTTCCATGTAGACGCAAAATGTTTATATGAAATGGCGAATAGCAATGATAAGTTTCAGTTTCTATGGTTACCATGCCATGAAGAACTTTTTCAAAAACTGAAAGACAAATTCTGTCACGGTATCTCAAAAGCTATCCCAAATGTAAACTACCCATTCCACATACACGCCGACTCCTCAAATGTACGATCCGGGTGTATACTCATCAAAGACTTTCCCGGAGGAAAGAGAATTGTTTCTGCTATTCGAGAGTTTTTGGTAAAGCCGAGCAGAAAATGTCGTCTCAACATCGTGAGCTATGTGGAATGATATCTACTTTGCAAACCTATGAAAGCTACATTATAGGATCGCCCCTTCCTCTATACATATATTGTGATCATAGACTTAACCTCTTCTTATGGTCTAGAAAAGGACAACTTTCTCATAGATTCTTCAATTGGCAAAATTTAACAATCTTAAAATTATTTCTACCCCAGGTTCAAACCTAGTCTTTCCTGGCTTATTGAGCCGAAATTTGCCCGTCAATGTTATGAAAAAATATCAACTTGAACACAAAACTATTGCGAATGATTAAGGTTCATCCTGGACAATGGGGAACAAGTTTGTGAATGGAAACAAATACTGTTTATCCCAGATATAAATGATGAAAACATTTATGAGGAAATCCCAGATGAAGTATCAGCACTTAATGATTCTTTGGAAACTTCAGAATGGCTTGACTTATATAAGGGCAATTTCAAGAACAACCTCCTCAAAGATCTGGTTAAAGCTAAAATTATTTTGAAAACAAAACAAGAAACCTGAAATTAATTGAACGTCTTAGTCTCCAATCTGAAGAGAAAAAATCTGGTTCTCTTGAACTGATAGCTAAAATGACTGACTTTCTAAAAGACGGAAATTTAGATATTGAAACCATTTAGGGCAATGTAACGATACTGTAACCATAGACATTAAAAATTGCATGAACCAAAACGAAAAGCCAGAAAGAAACAAAAAAAATTCTTTAGCAAAGAAAAAGGTTTAAAAACTTTTATCAGGCAATTTGATTAATCATTCATTGAAGACCAACATGATCTTTTATGCAATAATGAATTTAATGATGACAACACTAAGAGCCAAAAAAATTGCTTGACAATCTCCTTAATGTTAAATTGCTTTGAATTATCTCATAAACATCCTCTAGTGGTCATCACGGCGAAACAAAAAATTTGGAAAAATCAAAAGATATTTCTATTGGCCTGGACTTCTATGAATAGGTCAAGATGCTTCTTCATGATTGTCTAGAATGTCAAAAGACTAAATCTAAAGGAAAAGATCTGAATGAAGCTCATTTGCAACAGTGGGGACAACTAGGAACAATTCAATTGAAAACAATCCACATCGATCATAAAGCTCCACTTAGACCATCAAGTCACGGCAAAATTTTTTGCTTAGTTGTGATAGATGCGTTTTCTAGATATCTGCAAGTACATCCATGCACCCATGCAGACTCTAAAGAAACCATTAAGCTCTTAGAGAAATACATCACAACGTTTGGTATCCCACAACAATTTATTCATGTTTCATGAGTTACGATTTTGCTCATTGGTCTTCTGAGTTGGGAATAACATTAAGACCAAGAACTACATACTCGCCTTGGACTAACGGAAAAGTCGAGGTCCAAAATAAACACTCAACCCAGTACTTTGGACATTTCTTGAGTATTTCGGTCTCAAAATGGTCTAAATAAACAAATAAATTTGCTTTTGCTCATAACACCGCGTTTAATTCAAGTACAGGTTACACTCCATACTAAATTGTTTTTGCTATAAATCCTCAGGTTCCCCTTAGCCTTAAATTAGGCCTCTACCGCGACGGGAAAAAATGTATGTCTAATTTCTGCGCTGGTCTCCAAAGTCATGCTCATACCGAGCACAAGTCAAACAATGAGACCATAGATAGATTTCTATATCAAATTTCAGCTGAAATAATAAAAACGATTTCAAGTTATTGTATAGTAACGCCTATACTCATTGCCGCCTCATCACTAACAAGGCCCTCATGTTCCGAAATCAATTTAAATTAGGACGGCCTATAAAAGAAGGTACAAAAATGTTAGTAATAAACAGATCTAAGCCACTATTAAAACCACCAAAACTTTTAAATCTAAGATCCGGACCTTATACCGTGATTGAAAAAATCACGGAAGTTACGTACGGAGTTCAACATGATTTCACTAACGAAAAAAAGATTGTTCAATCATGTTGTTGAATACTTTCCTAAAGAGAAACAAATGACCAAACTACTGCCAGAGTACTCTGACGATTTGTTTTCAAGTGATTTTTATGACCATATAACAAATAAACAAATCAACTCTTTCAATAAATCTAAACCAGTTGAAAATCCGCTATATACATTTTGGCCAGTAATAAACAATGGTTATCAACAAATGACTGAGAATGAGAATGACTCTACAATTGAAAATCAAAATAAAACATTAGTACATGAACAATCATTGGATTCAGGTAAAGATATTATGCATCTAAGATCAATTTCAGTTTTGCCATCTTTTCGAGCGAATTCTTGGCAGCACTACTCAGGCTCCTCACTGCAAACTGCAGAACTGAATAGGGCGGCCACCATGCCTGGTAGATCTCCTCCAACATTATGTCCAACTGTACTTTTCTTGTGAAGTCATCTTCCCATTCAGACATTTCAAGGAATTCTTTTTGGAACTAAAAAAAAATATACGCTTTTTATATATTTTTTTTGTTGTTGCCATCCCAATTAAAGAAAAAAAATTTTTTATTTGATTTCAATTTATATTATGGGTGTATAGCTAAGGAAACTTACACATTGTCCAAAAAATAAGGACAAAAAATCTATCGTCTCCACTGAGACTAAATCAGCCCCAATCCACGGAGTCCATATCGTTGTCGCGTGATATTGGCTCTGGAGTGAGCCCAGTTGGAACAGCTTCTCGAATTTATCACAGAATAGCTCCAGACAAAGCTCCTGTCCACCCACAGCATCATTTCCATTGGTGTAAAATTCAGACCCTTTCCCACCAACCCATCGTATAAGCAAAACCTCCTTTCGACTTCCTTGTTCTCCTGCAAGGCTTCGTGAGTAAAATCCAACTCCTCTCTCAACTTTGATAATCTTGCAGTAAAATCAATTAAATTATTTTTAGATTCGAAAAAACTCATTTTTTTTAAAATAGGAACAAAAGAATTTTTTTTATAACAACAGACGATAAATGCATTTTCAACAATTGAGCTAAGATTAATGTTGCTTTTAGTTCTTTCTTATATAGAGATGTTTTTAATTTTTTTCCCTCCTGCAATAAGGAGGGGGAATGCAGTTGCTACGTCCTAACAAACAGCATAAACTAGTGGAAAAACCATGTTATTGAACACGAGTGAAAAAACCACAATTTTAAAAAAAAAGTGCTGAAGTGATAACGACTTAAAACGAGTCACCTCCGAAAGACGCCGAATAACAACTACCAATTACAGCTTAGATTTGCAAAAAAGCAAAAACAGCCTTTAAAAGTTAACTGATATACAGTTACTTGCATTCCAACTCAATTTCACATTTCGCATTCTAACCTCCTCTCTCCAACTTATAAATATCCAGAATTCTTCAACTAAAACAAAAAATCCAACTCATATTCCTCATCGGAAAAATATCCACAAAACGACAAATTCTAGCGTTGAACTAGAGGAAGGTGAACTGATGGATCAAGATCCCATTCTAAGAACCCTCGAAGATTTGCTTGAATTGAGTACTTTAAAAACTCTTTCTTTATTATTAAACACCAAAAACAATATTTGCAGCAAACTTATTTGGCTGGACTTTTAATTCTGATAAACTTTGCAAATCAGACCTCAGCTCTTGATCCGAAAGAACAATTGTATGCAAACACTGCAAATAACCTTCGAGTCGCTCATTTTGATTGTCAATTAATGACTTCTAACAAAATATTCTCTCTAAACAAAGTTGCACCTTGCAAAGTTCAACCAGAAAATATTAAAGTAACCCATGCTTATGTTACTCTTATCAGAAACATTGCCGCACTAAAGTAAATGCGACCATGTGTCGAGTTAAACACCAATCAATGCGTTGGTTCTGAGATTTATTTGATTCGAGTGGTATCGACGATCAACAAAACGTGATCACTACTTATCTCCATTTATCTGCCGATCAATGTAAATCGGCGGCCGACAGAGGCTATCTTAACCTAGGCTATGCTAGTGTTGGAAATATTCCTTTCAAATTCAATCATAATAAAACAATAACTAAAGTTGACGGCAAATCGTATTCCCATAATGTATAAGAAAAAAATTTGAGTTGTCGATCCAATTACGCGACAAACGTTTCAATCGGCAGACTTCAAAACTGTTTTTCCACCTAAATGTTGCTGATGACAGGTCCTGGATTGAATTGACATCCCAAATCACAAGGGAAACAGGACCATAACTCTTTAAACCGAAAGAGATAGTACAGCAAGATAGGCATTCTTTGGCATCCAGTCAAGGTGCTTCCATTTACACTTGATGCAAAAAAATTGGAACATGGTTTCTGATCCTTTCTAAATGCCCAAAAATGTCTTTTCACGGACTCATATAGCCCGCTAGGTTCTTCTCAAACTAACTATTTAGACTATCTCTTTTCTCAAGACTTTTGGAAAAACGAATACACCCGTATAATCGGGAAAACACAATTCTATTTAAAAAAATTTGGAATATTCTTTGCTTCATTTCTCTTTGTGAAATTCATACTAGATTGTCTAGTATTCATTATAGAAGCTTTGCATATTCACAAAATTACCGGCCGCTCACTACATTCTGGCAAAGTATTGCTTACCGCTTCATACAATATACTTTTCACTTCTATAGTGACCTCAATTTTCACTCAGGATGAACAAACTGAGAAACTAGAAGAAAATGATCATAGAGATAAAGTCTAAGCACCTCTTTTAGAGGAAGTTGATAATAGCAACCAGGATCGCATGTATCTTCATATCCAATTGACAAGTTTTGAAAAAAGAAATCAAAATTTGTAACACCCTACAAACGCAGTCTAATCAAAATTTTACATGTTCTAGGACATACCGACACATTCATTGACACCAACTATCAACTCAACGCTTGACAATGACCTATCGATCCACTGGATTTGCAACCTTCAACAACAATTCGACAACCAACTACTTCCACTACTGCGGCCCCTTCTACAACACAGGCTTCACCACGATACTGTACCACTGCCTAACACAACTTCAGCTGTCCCAATAACTACAACATTGAAGCCACCACCACCCCTAAAATTTTTACCCCCTCATTTCAAAATACCCCTGGTCCCTTCAAATTCTCTAATTGAGAAACGAACTCAAATAGTGAGACCATATAAGATACTAACGGCAAATACGCCAGTATCATTTTCCCAGCACCAATTGAGGGTTCAGCGACAGCCTTTACACTCTACTGAATTAAATATCAAATTCAATATTCAGTTAGATAGAGAAAGCCACATTAATTTTAATAAAAGTCTCGGCCTCGATATGGAACTCAATTATGCTTGGAATCCCTTAATCAAGCGCTTCAAATTAGAAGCTTACCACTCCCTAAAGAAAACGTACTCAATAACGCATTCCCTTTTTGAATATCAAAAAAAAATTATTTCCGCAAAATATCTAACTGCAAAAATACAAACTCCCCTAGTTGGATCAGAACACTGAGCAAGTGCAGCGCAGCCACACACATGCAACCCACCAAATGCGGGATCTCAAAAAACAAATCAACTATTTAAAAACAAAATACCATCAAAATATAGCTCGGTTGCAGGGAAAATCATATAAATTTATCCTACCATGTTATTATAGCTATGTAGTATAGCTACGACTTCGTCTTTTCAAGATTTCTGATTTTTAATTAACAACGAAAAATAAAAAATACCCCCTTTTATCTGAACCAGCCCTCCCCAATGACGTATACTGACACCCGCTCATCTACTTCAGCACGAAAAACAACTTCAAGAAAAAGGCGTTCAAAGAATATTAATATTGAACTGAAATTCTAAATTTTTGAAAAAACAAAACAATTTGATGTATTTGAATTAATAATTTGATCGATTGGTTGTGTTATTTTTTTTGTATTTATAATGTAACAGTTATATTTATATCCATTTAAACCTGACTCAAAATTAGGTCTACCATAAACTGCAACATGTGCTACCGATAATAAATTAATTGAACAAAGATCACCAGTTGACTGCAACATCTGCTACCGATAGTAAACGAATTGAACAAAAGTCACCGGTTGAAAGAAAATAGCTTCGCATAATTAAAAATTACCTCGCTTGATTAGCATGTTAAACTAGAAAAATATCTTTAATTTGTTTCTCTCCAAATAGGACGATGAATATGTTCAGATTTCAAATTGAAACTGAAATATAAAATTATTTTGTGCACACAAAGCGTGACGCCGACGCCACTATAAAATAATTATGTTTTTTTGATCCCATCGCAAAATGAATGGAAAAGCAGTTAGAATATTTCGTATAACATTTTAAATATTGGAAATTAAAGCGACTATTCTCGTTAAAAAACGAATAAAATTGATTCTTCTCCTAAACACGAATACACGAACAAAACTTCTGAAATGCGAAAGCACGAATAACGTTCACGAGATATTACGAAGTTAAAAAATAACGTCTTACTTGCTACGACAAATTGGGAGATTTCCGAATTGAGTATAAATAGAAGCTAAAAACTACTGAAATTCAATCCAAAAATTTCCAGCAAAAATACCAACAACATTCTCTTCAACCACCTCAACCCTTCTCTATAAAATACTATCCATTCTCACTCAAAATATCTCAAATCTGACCCTTAAAACAAATATCGAGTCAAAAGGCAACTTGCAGTAAATTCATACAAACTTCTTTTCTAATAAATTATTTCCCAGCGAATTTTAGATTTACTTTCTAAGATAGAAAGTGGAAAGGACCCTATGTTAAGAGCAAGCGCTTTGTAGGGTGTACATAAGTATTGCTAGCGTAATAAAATTACACCACCAGTAAATTTAGGAGGCCTTCAGAGTATCCACACTACCGGCCGGATAAAAACAGTCTTGTTGTTTGAACAAATTGAGCAGAGTAAAGTTTGGAAAACTCCCGTGGCAAGGTTATTAAAAAGATCAATTTATCTGAATCATTAATTTTTTTACCATCTGCAGCGCTTATAATGTCCGGTAAAAAAAGTCCAAAAAAAACTTTTTTTTTGTCAAATTGGGTTGATACAACACATAAATACGAGTTTATTATGGGTCGAGCCGAAACATGGTAGTTTTTCTCTTTTTAAACCTCAAGTGATTTTCCTTTTCTCTATTTTTGTAGGCAAAATATGCAAAGATGCCGGCTTTGGGCGCTTTTTGAAAGTTTTGAACCAAAAATTCGTGTTTTCTTTTTTGTACCTCATCAAATTTAGCATGTATTGACACCTAAGGTACAAAATTTTGGTCAACAAAGTCGAGGAAGTCGAGAAAGTCGAAATATTACCAGTAGTGGATGAGACATTTGAAATATATCTGAACTTGGTCGAGAAAGTGGAAAATCGACCACAAAACTCGACCACCTGGATCCGGATAAAGAGGAGCCTTTGGGGGCTGATTGGTCAAAATCCCAAAGAAGAGAGGGAACGCCCAGTCTCAAACCTCCCCTTCGATAACTCCCTGCTTCCTGTGTCGAGGTGCTCACTTTATGCTTTAATGTTTACCTCGACCCGGGTTGTTTCAGTTTTAATTTGAAGCTAATTGTTAGCTAATGGACAGCATTAACATTAGTATATAACCTAAAAAAGTGTTTTCAAAAATCTTTCAGAACTGATTAGCAGTTAATTTGATTTGATGTGCTAACCGTCGTCCATTAAAAATTTTTGAACGGTTCAAAAACTTTCAATTTAAGAAACGTTTTTGAAAGAGGTCAAACGTAAATGCATCAGTACAAAATGGGTTAATTATCTCGCAAAAAGCTTCTAGTTTGATCTTTATTTCATTTAAGTTTTTGATTTGAATTGACGTCAATGAATTTTTTATTTTATGGGGCAGCCTTCATCAAGCTCCTCGTTGGTATTCTGGCTGTCATATTTTGAGCTAAACTGCAAACTGTAAGCAATTGATTACTTTTGGTGAATAAATAAATAAATAAATAAATAAATAAATAAATAAATTAAAAAACTATAATTGGCTAAAAACTAAATGGCTTTTTCAATAGAAATGAAAGGACTTATTAGTCAAAGACGTGGTTTAAAAAAAGCGTCAGCCTATATTGTGATTGTGAATGAAGAAATCACAAACAGCTTACAAATCGTTCTTGCCTAACGAGACAAAGTTTTATTTGAATCTTAGTCGTTTTCGAAACAGTTAGGAATTTCCTTTGTACCAGTCCATCAGTATTTTGTCGAAGAAAAGAATTTTTTTAACGAAACCTCAAGCTGATTCAATTTGCTGATAAGTTCAATGGGACACTTTATATCAATTAACTGTCCAAAATCCAGCCTATTAACTAATTGCTTTTGAAAATTGATATCGTATTCTAATGGATTTTTGTCATCAATTCGTCTCTCTCATATAATAATACTTTCAAATTTTGCCTAGGTTGCTTGGTTTCTAAATTTCAACCATTCACATTTTTTTTCATTGGCTTTAAACAGCAAAAAAGTTCATTTTTACCAATTTAGCAATACAGGTAAACATCTTGCCCTACTTTTTGATAAATTTTGTTAATCTGCTTCATGAATAATAGAATGCTACAATAGACCTATCCCGAAGGGTGTTTTGCCCTTCCGAAATTCAGTACTGCTCGAAAAACTTAATGCTGGTCATGTTTTTGAATCAATATTCGTTTGATTCGTATTCCCAACAAGTCAAAAAATAACTCAGTGTCGCAAAAACTTGAGCTGAACTTTCCGTTTTTCAGGCTGATATGATGAGAGCTCAAACTCCGAATTTAGTGTTACTACAGTTTAAAGTTTCTTTTAGCTATTTTAAGTTTTTTTTACCTAATTCAATTGCTCTTTAACGGAAAAAGTTTTTACCGAGTTTTCTCAACCTACTTCAATGTATTCGGAACTTTCTGAGCTCTTTACTCCGGCTATTTGCCTATTCTTTTTTGTCAAGTTTGAAACAAAAAATAAATCACTTCAAATATCCCTACCAATTTCATATCACAGCAATTCTTGATGTTTGAAGTCGCGGGTGATTGTTCAATGAGCGATTGCTGTGAGCGGAACCCACATTTTGTAAGCAGACTCCGTTTTATACTTCGGAGTTTGCGGAATTCACTTACAAAACGAGACAAAAAAGTTTGTGTCAAAAAAAAATTTGCTGCGGATGTCAAAAACATTAGTTAGTGATTTCCATCTACTTATTTTGACATGCATAAAGACTTGCCTCCGGATTCTAAGACAAAGCTTTGGATTCGCTATGAAAATGATCAAAAACGCAATTGTAAAACACCAAATTTTTTCAACAAAAAATGTCACAAGCAAAGGATAAATATAAATTTGAGCTCAGCTTAGTGAACCATTTAAACAGCATAAAACTCTGTTAAATCCTTTAGCTACTATTTTGAGTTTGTCTGGAGAAAAACCACTCGGAGCAAAACTAGTTAGTCGTTGTTTGCAAGTCAGAACATTGTTGATTACTTTGATTACACTGTAATCGATTTCAAGCAATCAAAGAGTGCTTTAAAAAGCTCATGTTTTTTTTACTTTGTATTTCATATTCAAAATCGTTTTCTATTCGCTCAGTAAAATTTAAAAAAATATTTTAAAAAAATTTTGAAAAATTTTAGAAAAATAGCTGACATTGTTGATCATTGGGTATTATGTCAACTCATTCAATTTGTGCTACTCGATTTGTTTTAAAATTATTTCTAATTTTAAATAATTTAACGACACTTACAGTCGTTTTGCTTTAAACAAAGATGTCACCAAGCTGACCAATTGGCTTGGTTTTGAAAAACTTTAGTTTTCGAAGAAAAATTTTGTAGAAGATCGATAAGCAAATTGTTTCTGACCAATTGCCATTTTTGTTCCCATTGTGATTTTATGAACATTTTGTTTTAATTACAATTCAATCGAAAACAAATCAACAGTACGTTCTCTTTAAGAAGCGCCACTGTTTGAAGTTGTTGTTCCGACTTTCGAAGAAAATGCGGAATATTTTTGCTTGGTGTGGTATTTTTTTTATAAAGTCATTTTTCGATTTGTTAACAAAGCGTTTTTAACGGATTTGTTGTACCATTTAAAAGATATTGTCATTCTAAGCTCAAACTTAAAAAAATATAAGTTTCACCTGTGATCATTTTTTGTAAGGTTACCGGAGTTTGAAAATTGATAATTTGGCCAATTTGGGATATTGCGTGCCTATATCACGCGTAAGAATCGAATTAATACAATCCAAACTGAATTGAGGTCTTTTTTCTCAATAATTTTGTCAATTATTCAACAACAAAAAAATTCAATTGGCCTAAAGTGCAGTCGGAACATTCAGGGCTTTGCCCTGACTTACGAGCAGTCTTGTTGTTTTCGGTGCTTATCTATCTCTCCGCAGTGCATCTTTGAAATTTGTTTCGGTCTTTAAGCGCATAGTAAAAAAGATATTACACCAAGTAAAACTTAAGTGTACTCATAAAAAAATTTTGTTAGGATGCTTCCAGAGAAAGCGAAAAGCTGGTCCATTTTCTTTACCAATTCTTTTTAAGAGCATTTTTGAGAAACTAATATAAACACAGAGGTGAAACGGAGCTTCCCACCACTTGCGATACAACACAATCATGAAAAACACAAGTAAAAAATGAAAAATGTATGTCTTGATGACGGACTCGTAGATCGCAACAAGACTTAAAAGTACGTGTTCAATACTTTTGAATTTGCTATACTGCTACAGGACAAAATGCGTGATTTCACAATTTGGATTTCGAACAAAAAACTTAAGTTGATTTTCAATAAGTAAGTAGAACAAGTCTTTTAAGATTTAGAATTTTCCCAACGGAAAAATCGCGCCATTTCCTAAAGATTCAGCATTTCTCTAACAAAAAATTAACGAATAGCCGGAAAAATCTTTCTGCCGGAAAAATCGCGCAACCAATATTTTTTTCTATTCAATTTTTTATCTCAGATTTGATAAGGTAATTTGTAAGAATATTCAAAAAGGTTTCTAAAAAACGGTCAAAGTTCAAAATTCAATGACTTGACAATCCAACGTTCTCCCAAAGATCTAACGTTTCTCTAACAAAAATATTAAGGAATAGCCGGAAAAATCTTTCTGCCGGAAAAATCGCGCAAACGCAGCTTTTTTCTATTCATTTTTTCATCTCAGATTTCAACAAAGTTTCTAAAAATCGGTCAAAGTTCAAACTTCAAAAACTTGACAATCCAAAATCCATATTTTTTCTTCTGCTAAACCTATGATATCGGATTTGGCAGGATAATTTTCGAGAAAAGTCCAAAAAACAGTCAACAAGTCAGATAGCTGATATTTCAGAGAATCATAGCTATTTGTTTAAAAACCTTTGTCTCGGCAGTTTATGCAGAAGAAATTCACCCAACCTATAACTTCGATTGAACCCAGAAACCCAGGTTTGCCAGTTCTCGAGAAAACTCAAACATTTTGAAAAAACGATCGAAAATCAAGGGCCATAATTTTTTGTGTCAGAAAAATTGGGCATATTCGGGTATGCAAAGGGTTTTCCATAACCATTTTTTTAGGTTAAACTCGAAATCCCAGATGTGGGAAGGTAAATTTTGGTAAAATTCAAAAAAAAGCAATCGAAAAAACAAAAATGGATTTTTTTCAGGGACTAAAAATTTTTGTGAAAGAAAGGTAGTAAGTGGCCGCTACTTTAAGGGAGCATCTCACTTTCTGTTATCTCCATTGAACCCACAACCTCAGATTTGGGAGGTTAATTTTCTAGAAAACGGTAAATAGAAAATGGATTCGAAAAACGGTAAAAAAAATCAAAAATTTCACAATTTCCTAGTGCCATAATTTTATGAGTAAAAAGATTGAGCACAGTGGCTTTTGGAGGAGAGCTTTTCAAATCCACCAGAAAAATCTTGGATTTAGTAGGTTTGTTTTTCAGAAAACGGAAAAAAAAGATATATACAAAATATCGGTCAACTATTCCCCCCACAGACTGTTTCGAAGGCTGTGGACAAAAGGGTAAAGCAAAAAAGAAGGGAGGGTATGCAGGCGCACAAGGTTGTAAGCGGTCTTCTTATGATTACCCTCCTTTTTTGAAAATTTTTAGACGGTTTCTGCAAAAAAAAATAACATTTTCTAAAACTCAATCTCATACATTTTCTTTAAGCCTAGTTTCATCATACTCGAGTTCTAGGCAAATATGCCAAGCATAACTTTTCAAATTCATATAAGCAACTGAACAAAACTTACAAAGGGGAAGCAAGGCCGACAATCTTTGAGCAGACACTAGTTGTGCCGAAAAAAAAAAGATTTTGTAAAACACTTTAAAAAATTTCAAGCCCCCTGAAACTACTCTGTAGAAACTAGTACGCACACAGCACTCAAATTTGAACTTTTATGAGTTTGAGCATGTCAGCTGAAATTGAAAAAGGATTCAAATGATTTTGTTAAGCTAGTTGTTAACTGGAAAAAGTCTTCCTTCCAATTTGATAGCGCTTGCTAATCGCAAGCGTAAAAATGAGCTAGGAATGGTTGTGAATGCAAGCTTAAATATTCGAAACATAGCAACATTTTGCGTTATCCTAAACTAAATTGCTGGCATAACCATGTTACTGCGGAAATTCCGTTAAAATTACAAATTTTCATTTGAAAGTTTGGTAAAAGAGAACGAACATCCCAGCTGTTACATGCAGACGCTTTGTGAATGTTGATCACTTAGACAGCATATGCTGAGTTTATTCTGATGCTTACTGAGAATTTATTTTTATATAAGAGAACTTAAATTCTTTAGCTGGTACTATTTTAGGCTAGCTCGAGCAGGTTGGGGAGAATAGTTGTTAGGTTTTCATGGTTTTTGATAAGTTTGGTGGACACTCTCAAAAAAAAGTTCGAAAGATTCCCTTTGTTGATCAGCTCTACATATATAACAGGAAGCTGCTAGTTATATTGTCAACAAACTGCAACAAATTGTTGATTTGTTTTATCAGAAATGGCTGATATCAAAAATGGCTTGAAGGCAGATCCTTGTACTGTGTTCAAAGCTTTTAGCTGCCGAACTTTGATGAAATGCCATATATTATTGCTGAAAATGGTTTTCTCAAAGTCTAGATTGCTGTTTTTTTGCTACTAAATTGGCCTAATTGGTCTCGGCTTCTGTACCGTTAGCAAAAATTTTTATCGGGAATTGATGCCTATTTATTTGCGTTATTTGTGTAAATGGCAGATAAAGTATTCCGATTCTGCGCAACGTGTTGACGTTTTGGCTTTAGTTTTGAAAATTAGGTCAAAAGACGTACATAAACGTTTGAAGCATCTTCATCGTCTCCATATGATCCACGCGGGTCGACCAAAAATGCGAATCATACATTTTTCATTTTTAGACAAATGCTACTCATACTCTATTCATGCAATTCCATAAGCATAGAAAACTGCATCGATGAAACGTCTACGATTACTGATTTTTCTTATATGGAAATTGTATGACTCGCATTGTTGGTCTATGGAGGTCAACCCGCGCAATTGTGGAGAACTCGGTTTTTTTCTAGCTTCATTTTTTCATTTGATTTTCAGTTTTCTCTGCCAGAATCATCTTATTGTTGCAGGTGATGAGATGGCAAAGTACTGTCCAACATGTGATGATGAGATCATGCATGATTGTTACAGTCGCGGCAAGGCCATGTTATGGCGATTACATGACGCTTGCTGACTTTCTTTCCATCAGGAAGTCAATGGACCCAGTCAAATTCAATTTGCGAGATGTGTTTTTATTTCAATGACCGTAAAATCAAACATTTTTCAGAAAGTTTTGATTTTGAGACTTTTGGTTCATATTGTAAAATTTAGCAATCATATGATTTTTTATTCATTATTTAACGCTATATACAAATTCTAAGCCTGAAAAAGTCAACGTACGACAATTTTGAGTATTCGTTTGATTGTTTTTAAGCTTCGTGCGCATTTTACTTATTAAATTAGTCATCGTACTTCTTTGTTTTCGCAACATACGCAAAAGTGGCGGTCGAAACATAAAATATGCGCTACAGACTTTTCAGCCATTATAAATGCCTGGGTTGCGTTAATAATATTTTTTTTCAGATATCGACAATGTTTAAATCTTGAAAAGAATCTGAGACGAATTTGTGTAAAATATAGGGCGGTGTTCACTTTTGATAAAAACGGTTGCTTAAAAATTGATCAGGTTATACAATTTGTAATTTTAATTCAATTAATTGAATTATGTATATGTTACTGTACTCATAGAGTAAATTCAGATAAGGTACACCGTCTGCTCGTCACGCTATCTTATTTTCGGCCGGATAGATTCGTGCAACTTCTTAGTCTAATACCGATCTTAATCTTACTCTTATATCTCCTAGTCTCAATAGATCTAGTGTACACCGGTTTACGCGAGTTAGTTCCAGAATGAGAACAACTGTATACTAAGTTTAATTCAAATTGCTCTGGTGTTGAAACTACAAGTAGTTTCAACACTTACAAATAAGTTGGTTGCTAGTTTGATGGAGTAAGATTTGTTAGTATTTAATATTTTATAGAGATAAAATATCATAATAATAACCAATGATAAATACTAGTTTATATCTGGTTCCACCCATCCGGGGTTTAGAGAGTTTTAGTTTTTCAATGTTCTTATTGTAGTGGAGGATGGATGGTGGTGTTTTTCTTTAGAGGTTGCGAGCATATTCTTTTTTCTGGTTTGGAAGAAGAGATGTTATCACGAGAGTTTCGGGAGATCGTACTATGATTTCTGATCGGTTGTCATGAGTGTTGATCTGGTTGATTTTAGAGAATAGGAATGGTCTAATCACATTCGAGAGTGTCGTGTTGTTCGACTTTGGATGCAGTGCCTGGTGACTTGGATCTGTACGTTGACTAGAACATCGAGATGGTCATTGTTCTGTTGCAATGGGTTTCCTTTGCTGCGATGCCAAGTCGCACTTTAAATCCGTTGAGTGTAGTGACTGTAGGCAGCATATCGGGTAAATTTTGCCATTCCGTAGTTGGAGTGTGATTGGGTTGTCAAATTTCTTGCTGCTCGTCTTTGGGCTGTATGTAATCTATATTATGCCTTGTATTATTTACATATACAAAACTTTGTTAATTTTGTTTTTAGTTATGATCTTGTATTAATTTTTATTGCAAAACCTTTCTTGTTTTAGTTCGGTTATTTTAGAGAGAATAATTTATCCAGTTCTAAGCTTGCTTTAATCCGGTTTGGGTACCGTTGGTTTTCTTTTCTTGGTCATGCTGTTAGGTTGTGGTTTGTGGTGTTTAGTAAGCTTGCGTTGGTTAGTTTGGATTATTATATAATTCCTTTCCAAGCGGATTAAAGGAAAGTTTGAAATGTGTTAAAATTGGTTAGAGTTGTTATCAGTGAAAGTTAAAAGTTAAATTCATTATTTTAAACAATTCCTCGTGGGCGAGCTGTGCGATTGTGGATAGGATTGTGGGCGAGTGAATATTTAAAATTACAAAGAAGCGTCTTTGAAAAGGTTAGTACTGCTTTAATTTTATAGGCAACTTTTAATATTTTACTACTTTGAAATTATGAAGTTTACTGCTTGATTTGGGGGTTGAAATTATCAATTTATTTTCAATTGTAAGAATAAATTGCATGCGGTAAATGAGTTCTTATATTAATTTATTGCTTTGTATGGAAAATTTTACTTCTTCATTTATTTATGGGTTAATACAAATTTTACAAACGATTCTAAAAAAGTTTTCTGTTTTTTGTTTCATTTTTCATTTTTGTAGATGATTGATGATTGCCTGTGAAAACTAAAGGAAAAGAGAAAACATTTTTTAAGAAGGGTTAGTTTTGTTTCGAATTTATTAGATTAATTTATTTAATTCCTACTTACGTTATTCATCGGGGAAGAAACCATGGGGAAAAACGTTGTGGATTATTTCTGATGATGTGATTAGTTTAGCTAGTAAGCGAATGATGAAATTCGTTTAGAGAAGTGGCCAAAGCAATTCAAGTGTGTTCGGGTTATTTATTAGTTTTTTGACAAGTAGGTTGAGTTTAAGCAGATTTTGGTGAGGGGAAGTTTGGAGGGCTATTACGGGAGTTCCTAGTTTTATTTGTATTTATTGGATGATCGGGGGTATTTTAGAGTTATTTGTACTTTAGGCTTATTAAATATTTTTGCTTGAGGGTATTTCGAGGTCTAAGTTGGGAACAATACTGTTGATTTTTGTTCTAGTTGACAGAAGAGGGTCGTAATTTTGAGGTTTTGTTTATTTCAGTTGTCAAATTTGAGCTGGTTGCTTACTTTGACCTGGAGGTCTTAAAGTTATAGTTAGAGATACGCTTGAAGGGGATTGTTTGTCGGCTAAAGAAGTCGTGTTAAAAATGAGGTGATGATTCGGAAAAGCTTCTGATTGGCTGAACTTGAAATAGTTTGTTCAAGTGTTTTTTAGCATGAATTTTGAGAAAATGTTTGGTCCATGAAAATATCTTCAAGAGGTAAAATGTCAAATAATTCAAAGTGGTTTTTGAAATTCAACTTTCTTTAATATTTTAGATTGCGGGATGAATGTTTTGTAATCTTTTCGTGGCTGATTACGAACTCGCAATGATTATCTATGTGGAAATTTTTCTTTTTGATCTTGTGGTATAATTTTTCCTTCAAATTTTTGATTTTTTTTTCTGTTTGAGTGATTTTTTTGTTGTAATCGGAGTTTTTGTGAATAACTTTGAGTCCGGTAAAGGAGTATAATTGAGTTAGTTCGCAAAGAGCGTACTCTTTCGGATAATAAAGAAAATGTTGTTTCGATGTTGAACGATTTCTTTTCTGTTTAAGTCTGTAATTGTATGTTACATCAGTGGGTTTATCAATTATTTGATACGGTCCTTTTCGGAGTGGTTTTAATTTTTCAAAAATTACTTTTTGTGTTGTAAAGTTTGGAACTAAAACATGTTACGATTTTTAAATCTGTGGGTGGGGTAAATCGGGAATTTATTTGTGAATTAAAATTTTGTCTTAATAATAATTTTTTTGTTACTTTCTGGTAAATTTCGTTGTGTGTTTGTGTTTTTGTCTCTGTTTAAAATCCATTCGATATGTGTACTGGAAGCTAATTTTAATCTTTGTGGATGATGAAAGTGATCTTCATCGTGGGTATGTAGTGGTAGATTATAACATTTTGATGAAATATGCCCAAATTCCTTGTTTTTTGGTAGATTTCAGAGGTCTGTGTTGGGACGCGAATTTTTCTGATGTTGATGTTCTGGGGCTGCTTTTATTGCCTAATCTGGGTCTTATAGGCTAGATTTTGCGTCTCGCAAAATAAGATTTCACGATTTTTTGAATCAGTTGAAAAATTTGACCTACAAAGTTCATTAAAAATTGGGCCATTTTTGGCCTGTTTTTCGAGGGTTTTTCGTGCAATTTGTGTCTTAAACTTTATTGTGTGTGCTCACAATGGGGTCTAACATTTACGGACAATCATTGTCGGAGTGTCTCTAATTTAATTTGTGCCACCTTTTAAATTCAGTTTTTTGGTACTTGCGTCTCTTCGTTTTTAAAATCGTTTCCTAATAATTTGTTTTTGTTTGTTTATATTTTTTTTTCTTATTGTTTGCCTTTTTGTTCTTATGTATCCTATTGTTTGTCTGTGTGGTCTGATTACGAGGTCGTATTTTCGTTGTTAATTAAACAATTGTATTTTATGATTGTTTGTTTGTTTCCTAAATTGTCTCTTGACATACGATTTTCTGCGGTTAGCTTAACTTGGGTCGTATATTTGAGCTGGAGAGTGTACTTTCTTGTGACTAATTCTAAGCTATGATAGACCTACCTAGTCTTACTTAGGGGTTGTGATTAGTGATCCAGGGTTCGAGAATAGTAAATCGATCCACAAGGTTCAGGTATAATTAGAACACAAGTAGTTCGGTAGATACTATTTTTTGATTTACTAAGTTTAAGTACTATCCTGGGTCAGTTAAGAGGGGGGATCAAGTGAAGGTTGAGTAAACGAAGTTCTTCACTGTTTATCTTAATTAGAATGGTTAGTTCTTGAAAAATTTCTGTTAATTCTGGGTCTCTAAAAAGGTTTGGGTAGTGAATCGACGTTTGAGGTTGTTAGACACTAATTTAATTTGGGAGGGGAGAACAGAATTGTTATATTTGATCCAAGGATAAGCCTTGATGATCAGAAAAGTAAATTTAGTTTAATTTATTTTACAGATCCAAGAGAAGCCTTGATGATCAGAATATTTAGATAAAATTAATTCATTTCAAGTTAAGTGAAATTAATTTAAAGATCCAAAGGAAGCCTTGATGATCAGAATATTTAGATAAAGTTAATTTATTTTAAGTTAAGTGAAATTAATTTAAAGATCCAAGGGAAGCCTTGATGATCAGAATTTTTAGATAAAGTTAATTTATTTTAATTTAAGTGAAATTAATTTAAAGATCCAAGGGAAGCCTTGATTATCTATTATTTTAATTGAAATTAATTTAAGTGAAAACAAGGATAAGCCATGATAACTTTTAGGTAAAGGTTTAAATGAAGAAAAGATTAAGTGTTTAGTTTTGATGATGTTAATGTTTTAAGATTTGGTGCTATGTTTTAGTTGATGAAGCTGGGATGAATGGATGATTTATATATACTAACAATTATGCTTTATACTTTATTATTTTTGTATTTTATATTCAACAAATAGTTTTTCCAAGATGTTTTTAATACTCGAGATTTTTAAGGAGAACGACTAGAGTTGTTTTTATCAATCGTTATTGTATAAATATTAGGTTTAGCGCCATGAAAGGTTATTGAAGATGTCTCTTCAAAATTTTATGTCAGTAAATGAAAATTTATGTTTACCGCTGGAAGTAATCTAAATATAAAAGTTTGATCTCATTTTTGTCGTACAATCATGAAATCGATTGATAGATTTCTCCTAGTCGTACGTCGTCTCTTGTCCGAGGTCTTCTTCCAATACCGGGTAGTTCTCGTATTGTTCGGAAAATTGGCTCTAATATATTGAGTCGTGAAGACATTTCTACTAAATTTTTGTCATATAACATTTTTTTTAAATGTTGTATTTGTCTAAGTCTAATATATTTTTTCTAAATCTCGGTTAGTTAAGGTCTGTTCGAGACTTTTTGGTCGCATCAGATGAGTTATGTATAGGTTACTGTACTCATAGAGTAAATTCAGATAAGGTACACCGTCTGCTCGTCACGCTATCTTATTTTCGGCCGGATAGACTCGTGCAACTTCTTAGTCTAATACCGATCTTAATCTTACTCTTATATCTCCATCTCTCAATAGATCTAGTGTACAACTGTATTCTAAGTTTAGTTCAAATTGCTCTGGTGTTGAAACTACAAGTAGTTTCAACACTTATAATTAAGTGGGTTGTTAGTTTGATGGAGTATGATTGGTTAGTCTTTAATATTCTATAGAGATGAAATATCATAATAATAACCAATAATAAAAACTAGTTTAGATCTGGTTCCATAATATTATTTTATGCACCATCAGGAACTTCTTTCTTTCAACGCTCAAAAGTGATTCTGAAATCGTTATGAGGCAAACTAAACAAATTGAGTCTGGGTAGATACTGATTTCAGCCAGGGGGGATCTAGGATTTTCTCGAGGGGGGGGGGGGCGGATTTTCAATAAATTTTCGAAAATTTTGTCGACCTTTTTTTTAGGTCAACCAAATTGATTTTTCGAGCTCTCCCAAAGCACTGCTTTGCCCCTGTTTTGGCCGAATTTTCTGCGCTGCAGGCAAAATTTTGAAAAAACAGGCCAAAAAAGGCGTTTTTAGGAACTTTTTGGAAAATTTTGACCAAAAAATCGCGTTTTTTCGGCGCGCGCACCCCCTTTAAAACTAGTATATATTGGTGCCTGGGGCCAAAGGCGCCTTTAGAAAAATTTTAGGGTCCGTCCCCAAAAATGGATATCTCAAAATAGTACAAAGGGGGGCCCTTTAAGTCGACAGGGGGTCGAATCCCTGAGGGATAAAGGCGTCCGCCCCCCTCCCCCCCTAAATCCGCTACTGATCGTGTGCGTGAGTGTGACTCTAAAGATTTGAGGTTTTCAGCATTGGGGTGTGGTTTACGAACCTGTACGTGTTGGGGCGTGGCTGGTGCAAAGTGGGCATGTGGATCAACTATGCCACTACCTGCTCCACCCAGTTCAACCCCCCAACCCCCAACCCCCCCCCCCCCAACCCCCACCCCCCTAAATCCGCTACTGATTTCAGCGGAAAAATTGTCTTTACCTGGACACGGTATGAAAACATATTAAATGCAAGTTAAAAGTAACCGTTCATTATAAATTGTCTCATCTCGTAGGAGATTTCCGAACTAAGTATCGTCTTCAGTCTTCGCCTTGATAAGAGCAATTTTGAGAAGATATTGTTCATAATTCTTGACGTCCCGCTAACCACTCCATTAATGTCAATTTGCCCATAGTTAGGAATAGGTAATAATTCAAACGAGTAAAACGGATTTATTGTAAGGCTTTTTCACATTTATGAATAGAAACTTTGAGCAAACAAAGAGGGTTATCATTCAGTCTCAGTTGATAAATTCGATGACAATTGAAGTTTTAAAAATAGATATGCAGTGAAACTCAACAAAAAAAGTTGCCTCATTGATCCAAATTTTCAGTGCTTCGAGAAAAAAAGCAAATCAAACTATGTGAGTACAATCTTGTAAAACTAGTGTTTTACTGGATTACTGTCAAAGTAACCCAAGCCTAAATTTGCATGATTGAAGTAGGAAAGAATTTAGGCAGACAATGGGTTGAGTTAAGTGATAGGCAATTATCAAAAATTCGAGCTATAAAAGCATATTTTTTGCAAAATTTGAAAAACATTTTAGGAAGTGCGGACGATTTTTTAAAAAATCCAGAGTTCCTTCCTTGTTCAAAATAATTTGTGGTCAATGTCCTGTACTCGTATGCCCCCTCTTCAGGGATGCGACCCCCTGCTGACCCAAAAGGTCCCCCTTTGTGCTTTTTTGAGATATCCATTTTTGGCTGGCGGACCATTAAATTTTTCTAAATGCGCTTTTGTCGCCAATATTTATTATTGCTGAGAGAGAAGAGCGCACCAAAAGATGCAATTTTTTGCTCAAAGTTTCCCAAAAAGTGCCTGAAAACGCCTTTTTTTTACCTGTTTTTTTTTTCAAAAATTTGCATGCGGCGCAGAAAATTTGCCAAAAGAAGGTCTTTATTTAGTGCTTTGGAAGAGCTCGGGAAAATCAAATTTATCAACCTAAAAAAAAAATAAACTAATTTTTCGAAAAATCTTTAAAAATCCGCTCCGCCCTCGAAAAAATCCTAGATCCACCCCTGCCTATCAGCATTTTTTTTCAGTTTATTGCAGCGTTGTTTGTTCTACAGATTTATTATCCTTTACTCCTTTGCCTTTAGAAATTAAGAGGTGGTAGTAAGAGGTGGGCTTTTTTTGATGAAAACGATAATTGAAATTGATTTTTTTTCCAATCTGCTCCCTAAATTTCAGTGAAAGGGTTTCTTTTAATTTACTTATTTCTGACCTGCAGCCATGTTCCTTCGAGCCCTAATTTCTTCTTTTATAGAAGAAAATAGAGTTATTTAGTTTGATTCTTGCTTCAATTTTTTTGATTATTTGGAAGTTTCTTAGCTTGAAAACAGCGCTCATACAACGTCGGAAATGGACAACACAACCGCAGTTTTAGAAGTGTCGACACTTTCATCATCTGCTGGGTCGCAATCAACAGGTGTGAACGAAGAGGAGTACTTGAGCGATACTTTCGTGAGTCTGCTGTTCTGGATAAACGCAGTGGTCGTGCCCGCGTTTGGCTTTCTCGGCATCGTCCTAAACACTCTCGGCGTTCTGACTCTGACTTATATGGGCGTGAACACTTCGTCTACTCTGTACATGCTCATAATCTGTGTGGGGGATAGCATCTCAGGATTTGTAGACGCTATTCTATCGGTTGGGTTAGTGTTAGGATATGGGTTTCATTGGAGAATGCTCTCGTTTGTCTTATAAAACAGGTCGGCTCCGATGGCATCTTCTTCACATTGGATAAAGTTTTAACAGGATCGCGTGAATTTGTTCTGAACCTTATCAAATGAATTACGCTCAAAAACACTCACAGCACAATTCTAGCGATGGTGTCCAAAAGTGTTGGAAAATTGGTAAATGCTTTTTAAAATTAGTTCTAAAGTCACGAGCTGATCAGGATTTTCTCGAAGAGGATTGCAAATTTCCCAAAAAATTATATTTTATACGCAGACCAAAATTATTTTCTCAGCTCGTCCAAAACAGGGCTCTTTTTCCTTCCCCCCCCCACCTGCAAATTTTTACATGTAAATTTGTTGACCACATTGTCCGATTGTTATGAAAATTTACATACAGACTAATAAGGCCACAAAAAACATATTTGGTCTTCATACTCAACCTCGTAAAACCACTCGTTACACTAATATATTGAAGCTCGTGTGAGGTGGGGGGGGGGGAAGGAAAAAGAGCCCAAAACAGTTTTAAAACCCTAATTTGAGAAAACGTTTCTGAAATTTTTAAGACTCGAAAGCGATCAAAAATAAATACACCAATTTTAACAAAAAAATTCAAGGATCAGGCAATTTTTGAAGAAACGAACAGGCCGGAAAACATTCAAGAAGTCATAACCTTAGTAGCGTGTGCAGGCGCGGATCTAAGATTTTCTCGAGGGGGGGGGGGGGGCGGATTTTTAAAAAATACTTGAAAAATTTGTCGACCTTTTTTTCTCGCCCAAATCACTATAAAGACCCCATTTCGACCAAACTTTCTGCACCGCAGGCAAATTTTTCAGAAAACAGGCCAAGAAAAGCGTTTTGGAAAATATTGACCAAAAAATCACGTTTTTTGGCGCGCGTTCCTCAAAATTCGTATATATTGGAGCCAAAGTCGCCTTTAGAAAAGCTTTAGGGCCAGTCAGCCAAAAATGGATATCTCAAAATAGTACAAAGGGGGGACCTTTTGGGTCGGCGGGGGGTCGAATCCCGAATCGCTGAGGGAAAGGCGTCCGCCAACCCCCCCCCCCCCCCCCCCCCCCCCTAAATCCGCTACTGATCGTGTGCGTGAGTGTGACTCTAAAGATTTGAGGTTTTCAGCATTGGGGTGTGGTTTACGAACCTGTACGTGTTGGGGCGTGGCTGGTGCAAAGCGGGCATGTGGATCAACTATGCCACTACCTGCTCCACCCAGTTCGTCCTCACCCTCTTCACCTTCGACAGACTCCTCCGGTGTCCATGCCCATCAAGTACAGGTCACTCAAGGCCAACCTCAGGTAGGAACTGCAAAAAGTTCATTCGCCATATCACGTGATCCAACCACAAGTTGGTACATTGAAAATAATACCATCACGTGATCAAATGTCAGGTAAGCACACTACTTCTGTTTTTATTCAGACACCTTCCAGAACAAATAAGCTGATGTAATTTTCAAAAAAAAAATCAAATTTTCAATGTAATGTGTAATGAACGTTCGTGGGAGGGATTAACATTTGAACATTCGTGGGAAGGATTACGTCAATCATACACGATTTGAACGGTTTGAAGTTTTCGACTTAAGTTTCGACTCGTTTTCTCTATCCTAATTGTGAACAGTACAGCCAATGAGAAGGCCTGAACTGTGAGGCCCCAAGTATTTTTTTTTACAGATATAAGCACTTTGTTTTGGGACAACGACAAAAAATTGTCAGCACAATAATTTTAGAAAACAATGAAATAAAACATATATATCATAAGATTAAAAGGTCAGTCAGAAAATACACATTAAACAACAAAGCCCAATTAGCCAAAAAAAGTTCGATGCTTAAATTATTTTTGGTTTACAAAAAAATCGTCATAACAAAGAATGCTGGAAAACAATCAAATTAAATACATATGATATGTTTAAAACAAAAGTAGTCAATTTGACGAAGGATTTCTTTTCGGTAGAGTCGGACGATACATAAAAGTTTTGGTTCAAGTCGGTCGGAACATAGCACGCTGTGTCGAAAACATTTGAAAAATTTTTTCCCTGTTCGAATCAATCGAAACTTTGGCCAGTTTGGGTCGAGTCGGTCAAAACATAACACGCTTGTTTCGAACTCAGTCGAAAACATTTTTTTCGATCAAGTCGGTCGAAACACAGCACGTTTGTGTCGAAAACAGTCAAATACATTTTTATTTTGGTCAAGTCGGTCAAAAATCAGCATGATTGTGTCGAAAACAGTCAAACACTTTTTTCCTCCGGTCGAGACTGTCGAAACATAACAAGTTTGTGTCGAAAACAGTCGAGCAAAATTTTTTGTCAGTTAAGCCAGTCGAATCATTGCCAGTTTGTGTCGAGTCGGACAAAACAAAGCACGCTTGTGTCGAAAACAGTCAAATACATTTTTATTTTGGTCAAGTCGGTCAAAAATCAGCATGATTGTGTCGAAAACAGTCAACCACCTTTTTCCTCCGGTCGAGACTGTCGAAACATAACACGCTTGTGTCGAAAACAGTCGAGCAAAATTTTTTGTCAGTTAAGCCAGTCGAATCATTGCCAGTTTGTGTCGAGTCGGTCGAAACACAGCACGTTTGTGTCGAAAACAGTCAAATACCTTTTTATTTTGGTCAAGTCGGTCAAAAATCAGCATGATTGTGTCGAAAACAGTCAAACACTTTTTTCCTCCGGTCGAGACTGTCGAAACATAACAAGTTTGTGTCGAAAACAGTCGAGCAAAATTTTTTGTCAGTTAAGCCAGTCGAATCATTGCCAGTTTGTGTCGAGTCGGCCAAAACAAAGCACGCTTGTGTCGAAAACAGTCAAATACATTTTTATTTTGGTCAAGTCGGTCAAAAATCAGCATGATTGTGTCGAAAACAGTCAACCACCTTTTTCCTCCGGTCGAGACTGTCGAAACATAACACGCTTGTGTCGAAAACAGTCGAGCAAAATTTTTTGTCAGTTAAGCCAGTCGAATCATTGCCAGTTTGTGTCGAGTCGGCCAAAACATAGCACGCTTGTGTCGAAAACAGTCAAATACATTTTTATTTTGGTCGAGTCGGCCAAAACAAAGCACGCTTGTGTCGAAAACAGTCGAACACACTTTTCTTTTGGTCGAGTTTATCGAAACATGGCACGATTGTGTCGAAAACAGTCGAATACGATTTTCCTTTGGTCAATTCGGCTGAAACATAGCCAGTTTGTGTCAAGTCGGTCGAAACATAAGAAAACTTCAACGCGGTTAATAAAACAAATGTCACGCTCGTTCAAAATACACTTTAGCAACATTGAACCATTACCAGAACATTATCGAAATTTCACCAGAAACACGCTAAAAACAGTTTAAATGGCAAGCTAATGACAAAAAAATGTAAAAGTAACAATAAATCAATACAAGACTGCTCAAATTAACCCCTGATTGTTGGAACAATCATTCAATTTTTTTTTGCTTAAGAACAATTTTTTTTCGGATCCGACAAAAGGTTAAGAAAAATTGTCAAATACAAAAAAAAGATCTCCGAGTGTTGTTCAGATACGCGGGGTTGAGCAGTGCACTAGTTGTGTTGCTGACTTACATTTCCCTGTTGGGCCACTTCTACGCATTCGAACTAGTGGACGGACAGTGCACTCGACCCAGCTACATGAGTGAGTTGGGCAAACTGCTCTACTTCCACTACTCCGCCTCCTTCGTCTACTGCGGACTGCCCTCTTCTCTCATCTTCATGTTCAACCTGGCCATACTGTACTTCATGCGGTGAGACAACATACCCGCACTCAGTAAAAAGAGAGAATAATCGGTTATAATGATTATGATTTCTATTATTATGATTACTGTTATGATTATTATGATTATTTTTATGATTATTATTATGATTATTATGATTATTATGATTATTATTATGATAATGATTATTATTATGATTATTATTATGATTATTTTTATGATTATTATGATTATGATTATTATGATTATTTTTATGATTATTATTATGATTATTATGATTATTATTATGATTATTATTATTATTAATCAATTATTAATCGATTAAAATTAATATTTTTTCAATTTTTGTAAGTCTGGTACTAAAATCGTATTATAATCGATTATTAACGCTTGAAATTGGATGCGGGTATGCAGAGTTAGCAACAATAGCCGGATATACTTAACTGTATAAATAATATTGGTCTTTATATATATATGGAAGTTTTTTCAATTCTTACATACAATAAGTGTATAATGAACGCAAATTTCTAGTACAACTTAACTGCACCTAAAAATATTATATAAATTCTACTTTATCGTTTAAAAACTGAAACAAGTTTCTGCACCCAATTCAAAATTAGTGTTTGTTGACCTTTCATGTCAAGTTTGCTTTAAAATAAGACTTCTCCTATCAGTCGAGTCTGACTGTCTTTAAAAATTTATGAGTAGCTTTTGGTTAAAAATTTAATCAAAATACTATCAAGATGAAAAACAAGGATAGCCGGTGGAATAACAACAAGGATAAACCATATTCTTCATAAAAAGCTTTTTGACGTTTTTTTTTTTAAAATTAGCGTTGTTTGAGAGTCGTGTGGAAAAAAGATATGACGAAAACCAAGCATAAAAACATATTTGGCAGTCAAACAAAATAGACAAATCAAGCAACAGTTTTGGCCGAAAAAAAATCAAGAAGTTTTGATATTTTGAAGTTTTGAAGTTTTTTTTCGAAGAAGAGCAAGAAATTTTGAAATATTTTTTTTTACTGGACTGCAACTCCAGTTTTATGGCTTATTCTTCTATATTAAGCCTGCTCGCTTGCTTTACTCGCTCAAAATTCGACTAATATTTAAAATCGGTTTTTCTCAACATTGGGTAAATTTGTTAGTGTCGTTCGAATCAGGGCTGAAAGGGCTTTGATGTGATATACCACACTAATCATTGCGATAATTATTTATGAAAAACACTTTCGCTCGAAAAACAAA
Organism: Symsagittifera roscoffensis; assembly: GCF_963678635.1. NCBI lineage: Eukaryota > Metazoa > Xenacoelomorpha > Acoela > Convolutidae > Symsagittifera > Symsagittifera roscoffensis. Next base: position 94,166,396 of record NC_087062.1, read on the forward strand.
ATGAGCCTGCTCGCTCGCCTCGTTTGCTCAAAATTAGACCAAAAACTAAAATTTTCAAACTAGTTTTTCTCGACAATTTTTCAAAATAAACGAAAAAAAAAACACTTTTTTTGTTTGTTTTTTGATGAATATCACGCCACGCACTAAAACCGACACTTGTTTTTAATTTAAAAAAAAATTTTGTTAAATGATTATGGTCGCATTCATAAGGCCATGTTCATAAAAAACCCAATGAAAGAGTTTTTTTCAGTTCTCTTCAAACTAGTGTTCTTATGAACATTTGTCTACTTGCACAGCAACCGGCTATCCTTTTTTAAAGCTTGCAAAATTCATTTGATCTCAGCCTTTTAAAAGTTTTTTTGAGTGATTTAGCGTTTTTGAATTGCTCAGTTGTGATTCGAGCTGCATTGAAGGTTTTGCAAGATTTTTTTTTTCATTTTCGAGAAAATACGGTTTGTAAATTATGCTTTTCAGTCTAGTTTAACAGCAGTGAGGGGCGTTATAATGCATCTGTTTGTTACTGAACCTATTGTAAACTACTTTTTAAAACTTCACTGTACGCCTCCCTCCCCTAAGATCGAGAAAAAAAATTGTTTAATTTCAATTTTCTATCTAAGTTCCAGAATAAATTGCCCTCTGCTGATTTGTTGGCTAAAACTAAATGAACTGAATTATAAGCCTGTTCCTATAATTTGGTAACAAAAAAAGCAGTTGTTTTCGTGTTATTTTGAAAAATTGTCGAGAAAAACTAGTTTGAAAATTTTAGTTTCTGGTCTAATTTCGAGCAAACGAGGCGAGCGAGCAGGCTCATTTTGTTTTTCGAGCGAAAGTGTTTTTCATAAATAATTATCGCAATGATTAATGTGGTATATCACATCAAAGCCCTTTCAGCCCTGATTCGAACGACACTAACAAATTTACCCAATGTTGAGAAAAACCGGTTGCCAAGAAGCTCCGAATCTGGTAAATTTCTTCAGAATTATCTTTTTTTTTAAGTTAGTTTTGACACATTTTCAGAAAGCAGAATAACAACTCGAAAGCGGGCGGAGGAGGGGCGAACTCTGCTCTGAGGACGGAGAGGGAGCAGGCGATCACTCGCATCCTCCTCCTGATGTCATTCGCATTTCTCATCTTCACTGCCATCGCCATGGTGTTCCTCTACTATACCCAGTTGTATCTCGCACCCCAGCTGGAAGATGGACAGCCGCGGTATCATTAGCCTTTTTTATTCGTCTATCTTATAGAACAGTGTTTTGCGCATACGTTTTTACGCAGTTGTATCTCGCACCCCAGCTGGAAGATGGACAGCCGCGGTAGCATTAGTGTTTTTTAATCGTCTATCTTATAGAACAGTGACTTGCGCATACGTTTTTACGCAGTTGTATCTCGCACCCCAGCTGGAAGATGGACAGCCGCGGTAGCTTTAGTGTTTTTTATTCGTCTATCTTATAGAACAGTGACTTGCGCATACGTTTTTACGCAGTTGTACCTCGCAACCCAGCTGGAAGATGGACAACTGCGGTAGCATTAGTGATTTTTATTCGTCTATCTTATTGAACAGTGACTTGCGCATACGTTTTTACGCAGTTGTATCTCGCACCCCAGCTGGAAGATGGACAACTGCGGTAGCATTAGTGATTTTTATTCGTCTATCTTATTGAACAGTGACTTGCGCATACGTTTTTACGCAGTTGTATCTCGCACCCCAGCTGGAAGATGGACAACTGCGGTAGCATTAGTGATTTTTATTCGTCTATCTTATTGAACAGTGACTTGCGCATACGTTTTTACGCAGTTGTATCTCGCACCCCAGCTGGAAGATGGACAACTGCGGTAGCATTAGTGATTTTTATTCGTCTATCTTATTGAACAGTGACTTGCGCATACGTTTTTACGCAGTTGTATCTCGCACCCCAGCTGGAAGATGGACAACTGCGGTAGCATTAGTGATTTTTATTCGTCTATCTTATTGAACAGTGACTTGCGCATACGTTTTTACGCAGTTGTATCTCGCACCCCAGCTGGAAGATGGACAACTGCGGTAGCATTAGTGATTTTTATTCGTCTATCTTATTGAACAGTGACTTGCGCATACGTTTTTACGCAGTTGTATCTCGCACCCCAGCTGGAAGATGGACAACTGCGGTAGCATTAGTGATTTTTATTCGTCTATCTTATTGAACAGTGACTTGCGCATACGTTTTTACGCAGTTGTATCTCGCACCCCAGCTGGAAGATGGACAGCCGCGGTATCATTAGCCTTTTTTATTCGTCTATCTTATAGAACAGTGTTTTGCGCATACGTTTTTACGCAGTTGTATCTCGCACCCCAGCTGGAAGATGGACAGCCGCGGTAGCATTAGTGTTTTTTAATCGTCTATCTTATAGAACAGTGACTTGCGCATACGTTTTTACGCAGTTGTATCTCGCACCCCAGCTGGAAGATGGACAGCCGCGGTAGCTTTAGTGTTTTTTATTCGTCTATCTTATAGAACAGTGACTTGCGCATACGTTTTTACGCAGTTGTACCTCGCAACCCAGCTGGAAGATGGACAACTGCGGTAGCATTAGTGATTTTTATTCGTCTATCTTATTGAACAGTGACTTGCGCATACGTTTTTACGCAGTTGTATCTCGCACCCCAGCTGGAAGATGGACAACTGCGGTAGCATTAGTGATTTTTATTCGTCTATCTTATTGAACAGTGACTTGCGCATACGTTTTTACGCAGTTGTATCTCGCACCCCAGCTGGAAGATGGACAACTGCGGTAGCATTAGTGATTTTTATTCGTCTATCTTATTGAACAGTGACTTGCGCATACGTTTTTACGCAGTTGTATCTCGCACCCCAGCTGGAAGATGGACAACTGCGGTAGCATTAGTGATTTTTATTCGTCTATCTTATTGAACAGTGACTTGCGCATACGTTTTTACGCAGTTGTATCTCGCACCCCAGCTGGAAGATGGACAACTGCGGTAGCATTAGTGATTTTTATTCGTCTATCTTATTGAACAGTGACTTGCGCATACGTTTTTACGCAGTTGTATCTCGCACCCCAGCTGGAAGATGGACAACCGTGGTAGAATTAGTGATTTTTATTCGTCTATCTTATTGAACAGTGACTTGCGCATACGTTTTTACGCAGTTGTATCTCACACCCCAGCTGGAAGATGGACAACTGCGGTAGCATTAGTGATTTTTATTCGTCTATCTTATTGAACAGTGACTTGCGCATACGTTTTTACGCAGTTGTATCTCGCACCCCAGCTGGAAGATGGACAACTGCGGTAGCATTAGTGATTTTTATTCGTCTATCTTATTGAACAGTGACTTGCGCATACGTTTTTACGCAGTTGTATCTCGCACCCCAGCTGGAAGATGGACAACCGTGGTAGAATTAGTGATTTTTATTCGTCTATCTTATTGAACAGTGACTTGCGCATACGTTTTTACGTAATTGCATCTCGCACCCCAGCTGGAAGATGGACAACTGCGGTAGCATTAGTGATTTTTATTCGTCTATCTTATTGAACAGTGACTTGCGCATACGTTTTTACGCAGTTGTATCTCGCACCCCAGCTGGAAGATGGACAACCGTGGTAGAATTAGTGATTTTTATTCGTCTATCTTATTGAACAGTGACTTGCGCATACGTTTTTACGCAGTTGTATCTCGCACCCCAGCTGGAAGATGGACAACTGCGGTAGCATTAGTGATTTTTATTCGTCTATCTTATTGAACAGTGACTTGCGCATACGTTTTTACGCAGTTGTATCTCGCACCCCAGCTGGAAGATGGACAACCGTGGTAGAATTAGTGATTTTTATTCGTCTATCTTATTGAACAGTGACTTGCGCATACGTTTTTACGCAGTTGTATCTCGCACCCCAGCTGGAAGATGGACAACTGCGGTAGCATTAGTGATTTTTATTCGTCTATCTTATTGAACAGTGACTTGCGCATACGTTTTTACGCAGTTGTATCTCGCACCCCAGCTGGAAGATGGACAACTGCGGTAGCATTAGTGATTTTTATTCGTCTATCTTATTGAACAGTGACTTGCGCATACGTTTTTACGCAGTTGTATCTCGCACCCCAGCTGGAAGATGGACAACCGTGGTAGAATTAGTGATTTTTATTCGTCTATCTTATTGAACAGTGACTTGCGCATACGTTTTTACGTAATTGCATCTCGCACCCCAGCTGGAAGATGGACAACTGCGGTAGCATTAGTGATTTTTATTCGTCTATCTTATTGAACAGTGACTTGCGCATACGTTTTTACGCAGTTGTATCTCGCACCCCAGCTGGAAGATGGACAACTGCGGTAGCATTAGTGATTTTTATTCGTCTATCTTATTGAACAGTGACTTGCGCATACGTTTTTACGCAGTTGTATCTCACACCCCAGCTGGAAGATGGACAACCGTGGTAGAATTAGTGATTTTTATTCGTCTATCTTACAGAACAGTGACTTGCGCATACGTTTTTACGCAATTGCATCTCGCACCCCAGCTGGAAGATGGACAACTGCGGTAGCATTAGTGATTTTTATTCGTCTATCTATTTGAACAGTGACTTGCGCATACGTTTTTACGCAGTTGTATCTCGCACCCCAGCTGGAAGATGGACAACTGCGGTAGCATTAGTGATTTTTATTCGTCTATCTTATTGAACAGTGACTTGCGCATACGTTTTTACGCAGTTGTATTTCGCACCCCAGCTGGAAGATGGACAACTGCGGTAGCATTAGTGATTTTTATTCGTCTATCTTATTGAACAGTGACTTGCGCATACGTTTTTACGCAATTTTATCTCGCACCCCAGCTGGAAGATGGACAACTGCGGTAGCATTAGTGATTTTTATTCGTCTATCTTATTGAACAGTGACTTGCGCATACGTTTTTACGCAGTTGTATCTCGCACCCCAGCTGGAAGATGGACAACTGCGGTAGCATTAGTGATTTTTATTCGTCTATCTTATTGAACAGTGACTTGCGCATACGTTTTTACGCAGTTGTATCTCGCACCCCAGCTGGAAGATGGACAACCGTGGTAGAATTAGTGATTTTTATTCGTCTATCTTATTGAACAGTGACTTGCGCATACGTTTTTACGCAGTTGTATCTCGCACCCCAGCTGGAAGATGGACAACTGCGGTAGCATTAGTGTTTTTTATTCGTCTATCTTATAGAACAGTGACTTGCGCATACGTTTTTACGCAGTTGTATCTCGCACCCCAGCTGGAAGATGGACAACTGCGGTAGCATTAGTGTTTTTTATTCGTCTATCTTATAGAACAGTGACTTGCGCATACGTTTTTACGCAGTTGTATCTCGCACCGCAGCTGGAAGATGGACAACTGCGGTAGCATTAGTGTTTTTTATTCGTCTATCTTATAGAACAGTGACTTGCGCATACGTTTTTACGCAGTTGTATCTCGCACCCCAGCTGGAAGATGAACAACCGCGGTAGCATTAGTGTTTTTCATTCGTCTGTCTTATAGAACAGTGACTTGCGCATACGTTTTTACGCAGTTGTATCTCGCACCCCAGCTGGAAGATGGACAACCGCGGTAGCATTAGTTATTTTCATTCGTCTATCTTATAGAACAGTGTTTTGCGCAGACGTTTTTACGCAGTTGTATCTCGCACCCCAGCTGGAAGATGGACAACCGCGGTAGCATTAGTGTTTTTCATTCGTCTATCTTATAGAACAGTGTTTTGCGCAGACGTTTTTACGCAGTTGTATTTCGCACCCCAGCTGGAAGATGGACAACCGCGGTAGCATTAGTGTTTTTCATTCGTCTATCTTATAGAACAGTGTTTTGCGCAGACGTTTTTACGCAGTTGTATCTCGCACCCCAGCTGGAAGATGGACAACCGCGGTAGCATTAGTGTTTTTCATTCGTCTATCTTATAGAACAGTGTTTTGCGCAGACGTTTTTACGCAGTTGTATCTCGCACCCCAGCTGGAAGATGGACAGCCGCGGTAGCATTAGTGTTTTTTATTCGTCTATCTTATAGAACAGTGTTTTGCGCATACGTTTTACGCAGTTGTATCTCGCACCCCAGCTGGAAGATGGACAGCCGCGGTAGCATTAGTGTTTTTCATTCGTCTATCTTATAGAACAGTGTTTTGCGCAGACGTTTTTACGCAGTTGTATCTCGCACCCCAGCTGGAAGATGGACAACTGCGGTAGCATTAGTGTTTTTCATTCGTCTATCTTATAGAACAGTGTTTTGCGCAGACGTTTTTACGCAGTTGTATCTCGCACCCCAGCTGGAAGATGGACAACCGCGGTAGCATTAGTGTTTTTCATTCGTCTATCTTATAGAACAGTGTTTTGCGCAGACGTTTTTACGCAGTTGTATCTCGCACCCCAGCTGGAAGATGGACAACCGCGGTAGCATTAGTGTTTTTCATTCGTCTATCTTATAGAACAGTGTTTTGCGCAGACGTTTTTACGCAGTTGTATCTCGCACCCCAGCTGGAAGATGGACAGCCGCGGTAGCATTAGTGTTTTTTATTCGTCTATCTTATAGAACAGTGTTTTGCGCATACGTTTTACGCAGTTGTATCTCGCACCCCAGCTGGAAGATGGACAGCCGCGGTAGCATTAGTGTTTTTCATTCGTCTATCTTATAGAACAGTGTTTTGCGCAGACGTTTTTACGCAGTTGTATCTCGCACCCCAGCTGGAAGATGGACAACTGCGGTAGCATTAGTGTTTTTCATTCGTCTATCTTATAGAACAGTGTTTTGCGCAGACGTTTTTACGCAGTTGTATCTCGCACCCCAGCTGGAAGATGGACAACCGCGCTAGCATTAGTGTTTTTCATTCGTCTATCTTATAGAACAGTGTTTTGCGCATACGTTTTTACGCAGTTGTATCTCGCACCCCAGCTGGAAGATGGACAACCGCGGTAGCATTAGTGTTTTTCATTCGTCTATCTTATAGAACAGTGTTTTGCGCATACGTTTTTACGCAGTTGTATCTCGCACCCCAGCTGGAAGATGGACAACCGCGGTAGCATTAGTGTTTTTTATTCGTCTATCTTATAGAACAGTGTTTTGCGCATACGTTTTTACGCAGTTGTATCTCGCACCCCAGCTGGAAGATGGACAGCCGCGGTAGCATTAGTGTTTTTTATTCGTCTATCTTATAGAACAGTGTTTTGCGCATACGTTTTACGCAGTTGTATCTCGCACCCCAGCTGGAAGATGGACAGCCGCGGTAGCATTAGTGTTTTTAATTCGTCTATCTTACAGAACAGTGACTTGCGCATACGTTTTTACGCAATTGCATCTCGCACCCCAGCTGGAAGATGGACAACCGCGGTAGCATTAGTGTTTTTTATTCGTCTATCTTACAGAACAGTGACTTGCGCATACGTTTTTACGCAGTTGCATCTCGCAACCCAGCTGGAAGATGGTTAACCGCGGTAGCATTAGTGTTTTTTATTCGTCTATCTTATAGAACAGTGACTTGCGCATACGATATAGAGCAGTTGTATCTCGCACCCCAGCTGGAAGATGGACAACCGCGGTAGCATTAGTGTTTTTATTTCGTCTATCTTACAGAACAGTGAATTGCGCATACGTTTTTACGCAGTTGTATCTCGCACCCCAGCTGGAAGATGGACAGCCGCGGTAGTATTAGTGTTTTTTATTCGTCTATCTTATAGAACAGTGTTTTGCGCATACGTTTTTACGCAGTTGTATCTCGCACCCCAGCTGGAAGATGGACAGCCGCGGTAGCATTAGTGTTTTCTATTCGTCTATCTTATAGAACAGTGACTTGCGCATACGTTTTTACGCAGTTGCATCTCGCACCCCAGCTGGAAGATGGACAACCGCGGTAGCATTAGTGTTTTTAATTCGTCGATCTTACAGAACAGTGACTTGCGCATACGTTTTTACGCAGTTGCATCTCGCACCCCAGCTGGAAGATGGACAACCGCGGTAGCATCAGTGTTTTTTATTCGTCTATCTTATAGAACAGTGTTTTGCGCATACGTTTTTACGCAGTTGCATCTCGCACCCCAGCTGGAAGATAGACAACCGCGGTAGCATTAGTGTTTTTTATTCGTCTATATTATAGAACAGTGTTTTGCGCATACGTTTTTACGCAGTTGCATCTCGCATCCCAGCTGGAAGATGGACAACCGCGGAAGCATTAGTGTTTTTTATTCGTCTATCTTATAGAACATAGTTTTGCGCATACGTTTTTACGCAGTTGTATCTCGCACTCCAGCTGGAAGATGGACAACAGCGGTAGAATTAGCGTTTTTTTCGTCTATCTTATAGAACAGTGACTTGCACATACATTTTTACGCAGTTGTATCAGGCACCCCAGCTGGAAGATGGACAACCGCGGTAGCAATAGTGTTTTTTATTCGTCTATTTTATAGAACAGTGACTTTTGCATACGTTTTTATGCAGTTGTATCTCGCACCCCAGCTGGAAGATGGACAACCGCGGTCGCATTAGCATTTTATATTCGTCTATTTTATAAAAAAGTGACTTGCGCATACGTTTTTACGCAGTTGTATCTCACACCCCAGCTGGAAGATGGACAACCGCCGTAGCATTAGTGTTTTTTAATTGTCTATCTCATAGGACACTGACTTGCGCATACGTTTTTACGCAGTTGTATCTCGCACCCCAGCTGGAAGATGGACAACCGCGGTAGCATTAGTGTTTTTTATTCGTCTATCTTATAGAACAGTGACTTGCGCATGCGTTTCTACGCAGTTGTATCTCGGACCCCAGCTGGAAGATGGAGAACCGCCGTAGCATTAGTGTTTTTTATTCATTCGTCTATCTTATAGAACAGTGACTTGCGCATACGTTTTTACGCAGTTTTATCTCGCACCCCATATGGAAGATGGACAACCGTGGTAGCATTAGCGTTTTTTATTCGTCTATCTTATAGAAAAGTGACTTGCGCATACGTTTTTACGCAGTTGTATCTCGCACCCCAGCTGGAAGATGGACAACTGCCGTAGCATTAGTGTTTTTTATTCATTCGTCTATCTTATAGAACAATGACTTGCGCATACGTTTTTACGCTGTTGTATCTCGCACCCCAGCTGGAAGATGGACAACAGCGGTAGCAATATTGTTTTTTATTCGTCTATCTTATAGAACAGTGACTTGCGCATACGTTTTTGCGCAGTTGTATCTCGCACCCCAGCTGTAAGATGGACAACAGCATTAGTGTTTTTAATTCGTCTATATTACAAAACAGTGACTTGCGCAAACGTTTTTACGCAGTTGTATCTCGCACCCCAGCTGGAAGATGGACAACCGCGGTAGCAATAGTGTTTTTTATTTGTCTATTTCATAGAACAGTGACTTGTGCATACGTTTTTATGCAGTTGTATCTCGCACCCCCGCTGGAAGATGGAGAACCGCGGTCGCATTAGCATTTTATTTTCGCCTATTTTATAAAAAAAAGTGACTTGCGCATATGTTTTTACGCAGTTGTATCTCACACCCAAGCTGGAAGATGGACAACCGCCGTAGCATTAGTATTTTTTAATCGTCTATCTCATAGAACATTGACTTGCGCATACGTTTTTACGCAGTTGTATCTCGCAACCCAGCTGGAAGATGGACAACCGCGGTAGCATTAGTGTTTTTTATTCGTATATCTTATAGAACAGTGACTTGCGCATGCGTTTCTACGCAGTTGTATCTCGGACCCCAGCTGGAAGATGGAGAACCGCGGTAGCATTAATGTTTTTTATTCATTCGTCTATCTTATAGAACAGTGACTTGCGCATACGTTTTTACGCAGTTTTATCTCGCACCCCAGCTGGAAGATGGACAACCGCGGTAGCATTAGCGTTGTTTATTAGTCTATTTTATAGAAAAGTGACTTGCGCATACGTTTTTACGCAGTTGTATCTCACACCCCAGCTGGAAGACGGACAACTGCCGTAGCATTAGTGTTTTTTATTCATTCGGCTATCTTATAGAAATCTGTCTTGTGCATACGTTTTTATGCTGTTGTATCTTGCACCCCCGCTGGAAGATGGACAACCGCGGTAGCATTAGCGTTTTTTATTCGTCTATTTTATAGAAAAGTGACTTGCGCATACGTTTTTACGCAGTTGTATCTCACACCCCAGCTGGAAGATGGACAACCGCGGTAGCTTTAGTGTTTTTTATTCTTCTATCTTATAGAACAGTGACTTGCACATGCTGGAACCTGATCTAAACTACATTTTATGATTGGATAATTTAGATATTTTACCAATGTAAAGTATTTAATATTAACCAATCATGATCCATCTAACTAACAACCCACTTATTTGTAAGTGCTGAAGTTACTTGTAATTTCAGCACCAGAGAGATTTGAATTTAACTTAGAAATTAGTTGGACTCTCCCGAGCACTTCAGCAGCCGCAATAAACCAGTATACCCTAGATCTATTGAGCCTAGCAGAGACTAGTTAAACAACCTGAGACTAGATAGTATAAGAGTAAGATTAGGATCGGTATTAGACTAAGAAGTTGCACGAATCTATCCGGCCGAAAATAAGATAGCGTGACGAGCAGACGGTGTACCCTATCCGAAATTACTCTATGAGTTAACCAACTCGGTCCTAACTCATCTGGTGCGACCATAAGTCTCGAACAAGACCTTAATAGCTTAGAATTAACCAAAATAGATTAGAAATTAGACAAAAACATTTACAAAATGTTATACGACAATAATTTAATCGAAATGTCTCTACGACTCAATAGATCAGAGCCAATATTCCGAACCATAACAGAACTACCCGGAATTGGAAGAAGACCTCGAACCAGAGACGACATACGACAAAGTAGAAACTTGCCATATAGCTATATGATAGTTAGGCAAAAACCAGAACAAACTTTTATATTTAGAATACTACTGGCAATGAATTTAAATTTTCATTTGCAAACATAAAACCTTGAAGTTAATCTTCAAAATCATTTCAGGCGCTAAACAAAATTATTAATATACAATAACGATTGATAAAAAGATCTAAGATCGTTTTCCTAAAACTCTGCAGTAATATACAAAACATGTTTGAAAAATATTTATTGAAAAATAAAAAATAAAAATTAGTAGCATGACAATAAATGGTTAATAATCATAAATCATCCTGTTGTTCCAGCTCCATCATCTAAAACATAACAGCAATCATAAACCCACTAACATCATCAAAACACTAAATCTTTCCTTTACACACATTTAAAATTTTATTAAAACTTAAATTCACTTAATTTTAAAACCAGATCATCAAGGCTTATCCTTGGATCTTAAATAATTTTCTACTTAATTAAATTTCAAATTTGATCATCAAGGCTTATCCTTGGATCAAACAGAACAACTTTGTTCTCCCCCACCCACTTAATTAGTGTCTAACGACCTCAAACGTCGATTCACTACCCAACCCTTTCTAAAGACCCAAGACTAATAGAAATTTTTAAACAAAACTAATCATTCAAATTAGGATAAACAGTGAAGAACTTCGGTTATTCATCCTTCACTTGACCCCCCCTCTTACCAGACCCAGGATAAATCTTAGACTTAGTAAGTTTAAAATAGTATCTAACGAACTACTCGCGTTCTAATTATACCTGAACCTTGTGGATCGATTTACTATTCTCCAACCCTTGAACACAATCACTACCCCTAAGTAAGATTAAGTAAGTTAACACCTTAACTTATACTAGCCACGAGAAAGTAAAAAATCATTCTTCGGAATCGATATACTTTTCTCTCCAACCCTGAACAAATAGACCCAGGTTAAGCTAACCAAAAAATCGTAAGAACTAACAGTTTAAGAAAATAGAAATCATTTAACAACCTTTTGCATCCGTCATCCTAAACCTTATGTCATTTAAAAACCTAGGAAATAAACAAACAATCGTTTTACACAATTGTGAAATAGATAACAAAAAATACGACCTTGTAATCACACCTCATACACAAACAGTTGGATACATTCGAACAAAACGACAAACACTAAAAAGAAAAATAATAACGAAACAAAGACAAATAACACGAAAAAGATTTTCAAAAAATCGAAACGCATTTTCAGAATCAGAAACCAACAGTTTAGACGAACTTTACAAACTAAAAGAATCAATAGATAAAAATTACCCACTTCACGATCAATTATATTTTTCTGACTCAGAAACAACTTCAAATTCATCAAAAAGAGGAAAAAGAAGAATAAAAAAGCAGTATAAACACAAACCAGTACATTTATACAATTGGAATCAACCAATTCGACACATTAATAATTACATATTAACAGTCATCGAACGAAAAAATGAGCTCAACGCACACCCCAGGTGAAGAAAGTCCAGATGATGATGAAATCTTTCCTTTTATAGTAGATGCAACCACTGATAGAGGACAGCATATATTTTGCAAAAATTTACTATTAAATTTATTTGAACCCGGAATCAGTCCATGTAAAACAGAGTTCCCAGATGTAAAAATCAAAAGACAAATCATAGACCACTACTTAAAAGATATATGCAACATAACACAACAGTATGGAATCTACTCCATAGAATTCACCTCACCAAACCATAATAATAGAAAATATACAATTCAAACAGACGATCTTGATTTAGAATTTTCAAAAGTTTTTTCAGAATATATAAAAAGCATCCAATATCATAACTCACAAAGAGCAAACTCCATATTCACCAATGAAGTTTTCGCAATAATATATAGTTATATTTCGATATTAGAAAACGAAATCCCAATAACAAATGTCTCACCGACAGAAACATCTAAACATTTAAGAGTACGACATGAAATCACACTACTCTCTAGTTATTTAAACATCATTAAAGAAAATTTCACGAAAGACGACGTTTCACAACATACAAAACACGATCTACAAAAAATTTTGGCATGGTTCATAATAGATTATTTCACACACAATATTGATTTAATTGCACAAGCAAGAAAAAATTTTAGACCCCAAAACTCGAACGATGATACCGCTATCACAGAACAATCAGATTATGTTTGGGACCCCGAATGGTCTCATCCCGCATTTATAAGCTTCCCACAAACAATCTCAAGTCAAGCAATAAGTACGATATCTTACATAAGAGATTATGTAAAAGTAATACCATTAACCATTGATGCAACACCATTAAACTATAATACATTTTTACCCGATACACAAAATAATAGTTTAAACTCTACAGTTATACACAATGAAAACCTCAATGGAACTAGGAATCTTACTCAACAAGATATCCAGACACCATCACACTTCATAAATGAAGAAATTGTACACACAACAACTACACAACAAAGTATTTCACCAATACGCCCAAATTTAACAACACCAAGAAATACAAATCCTTCACAAACACAGGTAACCTTACAATCAACCGTTAAACCTTCGGTTGCCCCTAAATATTCACATATGGATTACCAAACATACAGACCCATGACAATACCATCAAAAACACGCAAAACATTCACTAGAAACAACTTTACAGACCATAATTATAATTATACAAATCCATCAAAAACATATAATCAACCACAAAGAAATTTTAACCAATATACAAGATCTCGAAATTGGGATAACCCAATGACCCAACCTAATTCAATAAATTTCCAAACAAATCCTCCACAGGATCACAGTGAAAATTACCCATTTTTTCAACAAAATAAAAATAAAAAACAGACATCTTATCAAATGGATTATTTATCCTCAGATGATGATTTCTTACAACCAGATATATTTGCACCAAATACTCAAGAATATCGTAGACAAGGAATACAGAAAACACGTACAAATCATAGAAATTTTTCTCCACAACCAATAGATGCACAACATCAACAACCAATTCAACAACAAAATTTAATTAATACACAATCTTTTCAACCAATTCAACAACAAAATCCAATGACTGCACACTCGTATCAAGCATCACAAATGCAAAATGAAATACCACTCCCATATTATCTCCAACAACATGAAATAACAAGAAACCAACTTTCAAATTTTTCTCAAATGCCAAATGCAGCAGAATCATTACAAATGACAATGAATCCATACCTTATGGGTGGATCATCAATAACATCAAACAAACCTTTAATGGTTTTCACAGGAACAGACCCTGAATATTCTGTAGAAGATTATTTAAATGCAGTAACAGCAAACCTGATTTTAAATATTGGACCTGAACCAATTAATACGCCACTACATCAAAATTGGATACATCGACGCACAGCGTTAATACAAACAACCTTAGATGGCGCAGCCCAAAAATGGTTTTCAGTACTACCTCTAGAAATAAAATCAAACTGGAAAAGGTTTACACAGGAATTTTCAAAAATGTTTGACTCCGAAAGAAACAAACAACAACAAAGAGTTTTATGTAATGAAATTCGCAGATTACCAAACGAAACCATCAAGCAAATAGCAGTACGAATCGAAACACTAGTTCGAAAAGCATACTCACTAAATACACATGACTATAAAAACACAAAGATGACAGAAATCTTAATGATGACCTTAACACCACAATTAAGGAAAATAGCAATAAAAAAGAGAGCATCCCATCCTTCTTCAATTCGCGAACCCGATTTAGATTTTCGAAAACTAGTAGACAAATTAGAACAAGCAGAAATCACGATGAAACTAGAAGAAACGGAAAATCTGAAATTACAATACGTTAACAGAATTGAAACGACTCCCACTAATATTAATAATATACAGGAATCAGAGACAGACCTCGTTGAAAAAATCACTGAAATACTCAATATTTATGAAAAGAACCCAAACTTTAAAGGCAAACCATCTTTCAAAAAATGGTGTAATTATTGCCGACGATACGGACATAGTATTTCCGAATGTAGACAAAAACAGCAAGACAATCAAAATAAACCTCAAAAATATAAAGAACCAAATAAATCATTCTATCAATACATGAAAAAAGATCAAAATCTACCGAACAAAACAGTCTACAGCAACAACAGTTCAGGAAAACCACTCCCGAACAATACAAATTATACAAGAAATCAATCACCATATAACTCAAGTTATAGAGGAAGATCACCAGAACGAAGAAACACGAATAATTCATCACAAAATCACTACAATAGACCAAATAGTCGAAATAACTACTCCAGATCAAATTCAAATACACAACGATTTGTTTCTAGATCTAATTCCCAATCAAGAAATAACTATTATCCAAACAACCAATCACGAAATTCATCATACAATAGGAATAGAAACTACTCCTATAATCGAAATAGAAGTTATTCAAACAACCGAAACCAGAATTACCCGAACAATCAATCAAGGAATAACTCATATAATAGATCGAACTATAACAGACCAAACAATAATTACCAAAACAGATCGCGAAATAATTCACAAAATCGACACTCAAGTTATAATAATCGTTATAGAAATTATTCCCAATCACCACACCGGAATAATAATAACTATAATAATTCTAATAATCGCCACAGAAGTAGTACACCTAAACATCAAAGACAAATCAATCAAGTACAATCTAACCCAGAAACAACATCAGACCCTCCAGGTATTGATGACACAGTAACTGATACGTTACAACTCAATCAAATAAACTGTATATCATCAGATTCAGAAAGTGATACTGAAAACACTCTTTCTATCAATATGATAAAAGTCGAAAATGACTATGAATCTGTCATATATGAACAACCCTTTTCATCACACATATATGAAAATCAATCAGAATTTCTTCAAAATTATTACACTACACCCATAAATTCCACACCAACGACGCAAGAAACAAATGAGATTAACACTACAAATCAAACCAATAAAAATACCAAAACAAAATGCTTGAATACAAACCATATTTATCAAAATATACAAAAAGAACAACCCAAAGAAAAAATTTGGACAATACCATTTCTCTTAGAAAGCCCAAGAAATAAAGAATTTCAACCACCAGACCTTGAAATAGATTTTTTAATTGATTCAGGAGCAGAATCAAACATAATAAACATCCCCACATGGAATGAAATAAAAACTTTACACCCAAAGCTAACACCTCTTGAAACCTCCAGTAAGTTAGCAACAGCACAAGGATCAACATTGATAAACTACGGAAAAATCCAATTATTTCTCCTCCCCACCAGAACAATGGAGCAAAGCAAAATTTTAAATAAGCCATTTAAACAAATATTCCATATCACTGACATTAAATATAATATCATTGGAATACCATTTATTTCGAAGTATATACCAACAATTAACATACTAAATAGTAAAATATTAATCAAAGATAAATATACAAAAACAAAAGAAACATCCTTAACATTTTTTCAAAGATTAAATAAACAACCACCATTCTTTTCAAAATTCTACCCGATATTTAACCAACAAAGAAAACACCTAAAACCACTATCAGGAAATATCTATAATTTTTCAATCAAACAAGTTCACCAATATGATAAAGAACAAAACAAACAAAAATTTTATATGTCAGAATTTGAATTCAAACCTATTCACAAATTTTTCAAAATCACAATCTCATCCATAAAATATTTGAAAAATTCGAATTCCGATATCATTTCCTTACATGTCTATAACAACACACCTTACCAAGTAACATTACCTTTAGGACTTTTAGGATATTGTGAAACCAACGCTACAATATCACCAATACACGAAAAAGCCTATCGCGTAAATAATATACTCCAATTACTAGATATTTGCCAATCTACAATTCTTAATGAAGAATTATCTATAAATAATATAATAAGTAACGAAAACAGAAATACGGATTATTTCACAAAAACTCCATATTTCAAACCTACATTCAACATAAGTAACTACACAGAGGACCAACAAAAATTTTTAACAATGTTTAATTTCCAACATTCACAAATAACACAAGACGAATTCGAAAAATTAGCCAAACAGCTAATTAAATATTCATCAGTCTATGCAACATCAAAATTCGATGTTGGCAAAATCAGTTCATCACTACATCTCCCGTTAAAACCAGACGCAGTTTTCAAAAAACAGAGAGCAAGTAAAGTACCAATTCACTTACATGATAAAGTGAACAGATTACTCGATATTTTAGAACAATACAACATTATATCACCAGTTAATAAAGAAGAACAACCAAAAGGCAACACATTTATCAACCCCGTTATCATTCTAGCTAAAGGAGAATCATTAAAAATCGTTCTCGACGCTAGATACCTCAATTCACTCATAGATGAATCAAAATGTAATTGGCCCATTGAACCAATACAAGTTATTTTAACAAAAATAAACGGCAAATACTTTACAACCGCCGATATGAATAGTGCATACAATCAAATGCCACTAGATGAACAATCACGACGTTTAACACAATTTGTTATCGGAAACCAACAATATGAATTCAACCGCTTATTCTATGGAATATCCATAGGACCAGCAGCATTTTCAGCTTTTATGAGCAAAATTTTTAGACCACTAATACTCAAGAAAAACGCAATCACCTATTTAGACGATGTTTTTATGCAATCACAAACAAAAGACGAGATGTTCAATGTTTTAGAAAAATATCACCAAATACTTCAGAACGAAAATCTGAAGGCCGCCCCTGATAAATCACACTTCTTTTTGACAAGAGTTAAATTCTTAGGACATAATATAGAAAGAAAAACAATCACTCCATTGAAATCACGCATTGACGCTATTCAAAAACTTCAACCACCAACAAATAAAAAGAAAATCCAAGAATTTCTTGGAATGTTAAACTTTTTAAGTAAATATGTTTATAAAATGCAATTATATTTACGACCATTTTATAACATCCTTAGACAACAAAATAATTTTGAATGGAACACAGAACATCAGACACGATTTGAAGAAGTAAAGAAACTTTTAACTGAACAAATTTCAAACACAATTCCAGATTCAAATCAACCATTTTATGCAATGTGCGATGCTTCGAACTTTGGCATCGGTGCAGCACTATTACAATCACATAATGGTACAAATAAAATGAACCTCATATCAGCAAATTCTCGATTATTCACTCAAGCAGAGCTACGACTCTCAACTCTAATGAGAGAATGTACAGCCATAATATATACACTGACAGAATATGAATTTCTGATACTTGGATCAAAACATCCAACAGTTCTATTCACAGACCATAAACCAATCATCTTTCTCTTTACACAAAAATCTAACCCAAACCACCGAGTTTACAGATTTCAACTAATTCTAATGAAATTTCCAAACTTACATATAGTTTGGACTGCAGGAAAAAATCTTGCATTACCAGACACCTTAAGTCGAAATACACCACCTGAATTACTTACACGAAAAACAACAGTTGAAATACCCAAAAACATAAAATTCTACCTTGCAGAAAACGAAACATCACCCCGATTGGAATGCAAATATGCAGTAAAAACTGATATTGAACAATCACAAATAAATAGTTTACAACATTTCCCACTTTATTTAGATTGTCAAAATAATCATTATGAAGTTGATTTACTTGGAACATCAACTTTCAAACCAATCCCATATTCTCAATGGATAAAAAATAACACCCAACAAAAACGAACAAAACAACACCCGCCTAAAAAAGACCATTTTCCACTAATTGAAAAAGAAGATTTAACTGATAAAATAAATTTATCAGGACCACAAACAAACGATTCAAAATACACAATAAATCAAGTTTTTGACCTTCACGACCCACTTGATACAATACCCTTATCTAAATTACCCTTATCTAATACAATATCTTATCTACATTTTTCTCCCCCCAACAGAAATAATTACAATTTCAACACTGAAACAATATCAAAACCTTGACCCAGTAATTCGACAACTGAAATCATGGCACAAATATAAAACTAAACCTATCAAAGCAGATTCAACCATTCTAGGAAACAAAACACTCCTCCGATACTTTCGCAAATTTAACAACACAACAATTAACGAAAATACAGACCTTTTAGAGTATAACCTGAATGAATCTACAGTTCCATGTCTCCCTTTAAGTATGATTCTTATAGCTTTTAATATTTCACATACACAAAATATTAAAGGACACTCTGGATCAGAGAAAACATATTCAAATTTTATACAAAACTTTTATTTCCCAAATGCACCAATTTGGATAAAAGTACTATGCAATGACTGTATAGTATGTCAACTAAATAAACCTTACCCAAATCAAGAACAAATAGCACAAAAACAAGATTTTAAAGGACAAAGTTTGTACTTTAATCATCGTATCTCATTTGATACTAAAGGACCAATTTCACCCTCATCAGAAGGAAATTCCTACATTATGGTAATTGTTGACGCATTTACACATTATGTAGCACTTAACCCAGTACCACATTGTAACGCTTATTACGCTTACACAACACTCTATGAACACTGGATAGCAAAATTCGGACTACCAGAAATTTTAGTTACAGACAACGGTACAGAATTCATAAATAATGAAATTATCACACTATGTCATTTATATAACATTAAACACAAACCACGTACATCTCATGCACCTTGGACAAACGGCTTAGTCGAAGGTATGAACCGTTCATTACAAGAATATCTTAGATGTATCATCAACGGAAATGATACAAAATATACCGAATGGTCAGCAGATGTAAAATTATTTCCCTTAGCGTATAATTCACAAATTACGACAACTTTAGGAATGTCACCATACGAAATGGTTTTTAACCAAAAGCCACGCAAACCAATAATGTTTACAGCAAATTCTCATAAAAACGCACAAGGTTATTGTCAACCAAATAAAGACTCAATTTGTTATAACCTACCTTTACATACACACGATGAAGATCATTTTCATCACCCACAAATTCTTAAACTAGCCTCCGGTACACACACCGAATGGATTCTAAATAGAGATAAAAAACACAATGAAATTTATCAAAAAATAACAAAAAAGTTATTACAAAGACAAAACACTAATGAACAAATCAATTCACGTTTTACACCAGCCTCCGAATAAAAAATTGGAACATTTGTTTTAATACCTAATTTTAATACACAAAAAGGAATTTATAAAAAATTACAACCCCTTCGAAAAGGACCATACCAAATAATTGCAAAACCCACTGATGTCACATATAAAATTACCGACTCAAACAAAAAAGAAATCGTTCAACATCGAAACAACCTATTACCTTATTACCCAAAAGAATACGCACTCCGCGAATTAACTCAATTATATTCTTTCACAGGATTAAAAATCATCCAAAATGAACCACATCTGAAAAACACAGAACAAAATGATAACCCCACCGAAAATCAAAATACAAAACCAACCGCCACCAAAAACAATACACAAAACCATAAAGAATCTCCAAAACAAAGAAAAAATAGAAAAATGACCGAACAAATAATACCCCAAGAACAAATCGACAAATCAGAAAATAGAAAAACAACAAGACTCCGAAATCAACCACGTAAAAACTATAAAATATTCATCCCCCAATCTAAAATTTTAAAGAAAGTGGAATTTCAAAAGTAATTTTAACATTTGCTTCACAATCTTGAAACCTCCGAAACATTTTCATTTACATTTTTCAAAATAACATGCTGACAAGTACGTAATAATTCTAGTTCAAAATAGACCAATAGGATTCATCCAATCCGTCACTTTCTCTAACTCAAACTAAGACCAATTAGACGAATCATATAGAACTCCAGGCACATCTATAACTATAACTTTACGACCTCCAGGTCAAAAATAAGCAAACCACTCCAACTTGACAACTAAAATAAATATCACCATAATACCGTACCCCTCCCTTATCTAATAACCCAAAGATCAACAATATTTCCCCAACTCAGACCACGAATACCCCCAAAGCAAATTTGTTAACTTAGCCTAAAGTAACAAAATGAACATTTTAATTAGCCTAAAGTATAAAAATCTCACCATACCCCGGATCATTTGACAAACAAAAATAAAGAAAAAGACGACCTCCCAGTCACCATGAAAATTGCCCCCAACAATTTTTTACAAAACTCAACCCACTTGTCAAAAAACTAATAAATAATCCGACCACACTAGAAAATCGCCTCAAACAGCAAAAAATATTCGACCAAGAGATCATTTCTTAAAT
Organism: Symsagittifera roscoffensis; assembly: GCF_963678635.1. Classification (NCBI taxonomy): domain Eukaryota; kingdom Metazoa; phylum Xenacoelomorpha; order Acoela; family Convolutidae; genus Symsagittifera; species Symsagittifera roscoffensis. The sequence continues at coordinate 94,187,553 of NC_087062.1, forward strand.
GCTCTTCTCTCAATCAGTTACTCAAATACTCATAAATCTTAAACATTTTTTTACAATACTTGAAACCTTTATAATATTTCTTTTTGATATACTTGAATCTTTTCTAATAATCCTAATCATTTTTTGTAACATTTTTTTAATTTTCTACACTATACTCGAACTATTCCTCCAACTTTCCAAAACCCTTGATTACATCCACAGGTACGAGTCATATAACTTGTCTAAATGATACGAACAATTTTCAGTAGAACCGATATTTTTTTATTGTTTGTAATTTTCATAACATTTTTATCATCCCTCATTTTGACAATATGTAAATGTATAAAGAAAGCAATCTTCACATTTGCCCTAGCAACAATCCTCCTAATTCTTTTTTTGGAAGAATACTATAATAAACATAAACCTTCCCACTAAAGTAACAATTCAAAAATCCATCAAAAATTGCTACCCAACAGTCACAGAATCAGTCTTCACCGACATCATCCCAAGATAACCAAACACCACCTTCAACTACTCAAAATCCTCAAACATCTACACGAATTTCTTTTCAAGACAATCCATGCACTTTTGAAGAACGACATGCTCGTTTATCAGAACCACTAGAACCAGTTCAACGACAAGCACCTCTAAGCGAACCAACATATAACCTATACCCAACACTAACACAAGAACTAAGTAGAATAAGAAATCCTAGTCAAAACCAAAATACAGTCGAAATAAATAGACAAATTATACATCCTCGACGAAACAGAAATTTTCAAACTCCCCGAGTTCATTTTGATATACCTCAATCCCCATCACAAAACACTCCAGAAAACACCATTGATACATTACCAGAAACCCCTACGATTCTTTCACAACGTAGCACCTCAAGCCTACCATCAGATTACTTAGGTTCAACACCAACATCTGAACAAATACGTGAAAATCCCTTTAACCCCCCAAACCAGGCATCACGACTACCATATTGGACAACACATTCATTTACACAAGGTGAATTAAATTTAGTCAATAATCCAATAGATATTTCTACGGATACAACAACATCCTCATCACTACCAGAAACATTATCACTACCATCAACACCATCAATAAGCCAGATTTCACCACCACCTTTTAACTTAAATTTTCCAAATAATCTCGACGCCAGATATCGAGAACAATCATCAATAAATATTCCTTTAAGACTAGATTGGAATACATTTACAGCACCTCCACCATTATTTGGACAACATCAAGAAAGTAACCGCCTTCATAACTGGGCACTTAATAGATTACAATATCGCCAAGATATTCACAACGATATCCGTGATCACAATATTCAAATACTCCAACAAAACAGTTTACAATTAAAGTTTGAAATCACAGTTAAGTTAAATAATATTACCCAACATCCCTAACCATTAAATCCACCTAACATAACAGCTCAATCACTACCACCACCGTTTATAACTACTGAAGTAATATACAAATACGACAGATATACCAAAAACACAATTGGCTACATTACATTTTATAATCCATACTCAGGATTATCATACACATGTATATTCTAAAATTATTAATTTTTCTCCAACTCCTTTTTCTAGTAATCTCAAATCAAAACATAAACCCTTCCCCTCGTACAGGACCACAAGATTTATTAGTAACACATTACGATTGTGAAGAAAATGAACAAAAAACACTACATAAATATGCAATAAATCAAGTATCACAATGTGAAACAGAACCACAAGCTATAGAAACCACAGATGTAATAGCAACACTCTATTCAAAAGCCCGAGCAACAACAGTTACAGGTTATAAATTCACAGCAACATTTTCCGAAAAGAAAGTACATTGTTCACAAGTCTCGAACGGAAACAAAAACCGACTTGACCATGAATCATTCTATCAAAGTAATATAGAACGTCTTTTACATCTCAATCCCGACGATTGTAAAAATGAATTACTTAGACTAAACATCACACAAAATAAAAACTCCCAAAGAAAATTAGTTAATTTTCAAGTTTTTTCAGACTCTGTACATCAATCACAACTTGAAAGACACCAAGGACATATAAAACTAGACGAAAAATACCCGTATAACGGCGCACACGGACGATTAACCTATGACCTACACGATAAACATTGGATACCACACATTGGTATAAATGACCCATCAAACTGCAAAGCAGACACAAAAAATAAAGGATACCAAGAAATAATGTTTTTTGATTGGAAAATACAACTCGAAAAAATACAACTAACACGAGATTTATCAGATAATACAATGATCTATCAAGGAATCCGATTACCTTGTAAAAATGATCAAGGTTATTGCGACCCTACAACGAGAACACAAGCAACAATTGTTTGGTTCCCCGAAGATACATGTACAACATTTCAAGTAGCAAAAATACACGCTCGTATGATAAAATTTCACGAAAAATATTTTATACAATCAATTCCATATGAACAAGTCCATCCATCACGAAAACTAAGTTCTAATTTTAGAAACATAGACAATATAGAAAATAAATTGACACGTTTTCAAATATATCAAGAAACAGAACTTGCATGTAAATACAGGAATCCACTTCACAGAACACAATACTCTGAAATATTAGTTGAATACGAAAAAGGATTCGACATGACCACTGGAAAAGTAAAAATCGACCCATATGCCACAGGTCATCCTCCAAACGAAGGAACATCCTATATACCAGTTAATTTTGAAAAAAGCAACGGACAACCTGGTGGACATCTAAAACCCCATGACACCAGAAGCACACGCTTACAAGAATTATCACTAATGAATACTACATATTTCGGTAATATCCACTATGATATTCATTTAGATATGAAACTAGATTATACAATTAGCCGAATTTTTCAAGAAATGTCACTCTCCGAATTAGAAACACTACACCAACTATGCGAATTAGAACGAACACAAATATTACAATCACTTGCACTAGCAGTATTAAAAATACCCTATGCAGGATACTTATTATCTGGAAATAGATCAAATTTTTTAGACTATGAAGGAAACATCTTATGGTTTTATACTTGTACTAAAAAAGTATCACCACTATACGTTTTTGAAGATAAAAGATGTTATAAAAGAATCCCTATCTTTTATAAGAATAAAGTACATTTCGTGGATACACTTTCACGAAGAACCTATTTCTGGGATACCGCAGTCCCATGTGGATCAGAAAACAGCCACAATGTAGTACAACTAAACCCTGATGAAAATAAATATTATCTTCTCACTCCATATCCCACATTAATGCAATCACTCAAAAAATTTTCACCAGAAAGCATTCGCGCTATTGCTCGAAACCCAAATATAGACTTACAATCAATAGGAATCTATTCAAAATCAGATATTCAACATCACATTAGAACACAACAATTCCAAGAATTATTAACACAAATGGACACTATACAAAGACAATCAATAGACCAAAATTTACGCAAACTTGCAGAAACCGCAGGATTTGCCGATATCTACACGCAAGACTATAGCGGATATTTTAAAGACATTAAAGATTATATATATCTAAACGGTGAAAAATACCGTCCCCAAGATATATCACCAATTAACATTTTTAGCTTTGTTACACTCAAAAATGAGATCCTCGATTTTCTAGGATGGCCCTACTACATCTTAGAAAAATTGACTATTTTATACGCAATGTTTAACTTTATTGGATTTCTTTTCTCACTTTTAAAAGGAATCTACAACACATGTGCTATACACACACAAGTAAACAGACAAGCAAGCGTAGCACGCATACTCTTTGCAGGATTTTTTGGAATCTTTTCTACATCTATAAACAAAATTCTTTTAGACGCACAAATAAAAGAATATAACACAAAAATAGCAACACGACAAAATACATACGACGAAGAACATAACAATGTAGACATAACGCCAACGGCACCACAATTACCAGCCCTACCAAATAACCATCCACTATCCCTAGTCCCACGAAATTTTCGAAATTTAGCCATCACACATAATCCAAATTTTCGACTCACCACATCACAAAGTCCCATCCAACATATAATGACACACCAGTCACAAGATGATAATACTTATGAACAAATTATTGAACAACCCCATACCACCGCTTTTCAGTCTCAAAATAATCATTTTTTTAGCCCACGATGAGCCGCCAACTTGGATCACTACACCGATCAAATTCCCACCCAACCAATCTTACCTCTCCAATCCCAATAATACCACTTTTTGCTTTTCCGCCACCCGATTTTTCACCTAGTAATGTAACATCAGGCATGAATTCCGACACTAATTCACACATCTCAGTTTTATATTCCATCTCACAACTCAATAACCCGAATATTGAAACCCCCGATGAATTTGCCGACTCAGAACCATCCCCATCCAATAATTTTCATAACTCTTCTAATTTTTCTCAACCCCCTTTTCAACCCATATTATCCAATAACCCTGACCCAATCACTCCCACACCCTCTTATGCTTCCCAAGTTACCCCAACCTATTCCTCATACCATTCTGACCAATCATCTCATTCTCCAGACACCCCCCGAATCTCCCCAGAGCTAGATAATTTTATTACCCTTCAACAACAACCCTACCACCTTAATACCCCAACCATAAACCAAATCTCCTCCACAATAAATTCATCCAACCCCCCTACCCCTACACCCTCTTCAAATTATACTGAATCATTAGCACCATCATCCACATCAACTGAATCTTCACTCAACACTAATAGAGCTTACCGCACTTTTAAAAGAAAGTTCCCCAACCATCCTTTCCCAGCAAAACCAGGAACAGCCCGTGAATACATCAACCACCCCAAGCATACTAACACAAAAAAATTTTTAGCCATCACCTTACCCTCATTCCCACAATACACCTTAAACACCCCCCACGACACTAACGAAACACGCAACTTTGTAGATGAATACGTTTTAATGCCCACTCTCTCTTGGACCTCATATTATCATTTTACTAACCCTCTTTGCTTACCTTTATCTAACACTCACATCGATATAGAGCGAAATACGGACATGCTATATCGACTCACTACACCACTAACCGCTAGACAATTTACTTACGTTGGATATAAAAAATCACTAAAAACACACACTGCACCTAGAGCTAACGAATATACACTCGAATACTATGATCACAACATCATCAGAGCTAACCAAGATCAATTCTTAGACGACGATCGCTTCGCTAATCCACAAATTACCGAGAAATTTTTCATCAAGACACCATATATATTTACACTAAACATCTTCGACCGAAAGTTTGATCACATTATTTCAGAAGCACTAACAGACACACAAGCATACGAAAGTTTTAAAGAACGCTTCCAAATATTTTCACTAACCTTTCATTTCCTTGCACCACACGAAAGAGATTTACACTGCTCACACGATATTATGTTGCGCACTAAACAAACCCACACATATAGTTATTATCGCTTCATCCAAAATCACTTTGACCTACACACACCCTCTAGACAACCACACCATCGTTTTCAATTCATTAATTCCAAATACACTTCACCATTTTTCCTAAATTTCACATATTGTATTAAAGACACTAACCTCCATGGTATTCTTCGTAATTATGACCCCATAACCCAAATGTACATCTTCTGTCCCATCACCAAGACCTTCAACGCCGAAGAATCCCGACCCTTCCTTATCCCGCACGAGTTTGTACAACCTATAGAAATCCCAATTTTAGAATTCATCCACAACACTAAATTCAATCACAAATTATATAATCTAATCCAAAACACACCTTATGAGTTTGCAGTTGGCACTGAAGAACTAACCACTATTAAGGCACTTCAATTGCTTTGGCCACTGCTTCAGACTAAAAATATCATCCGCATCTTAGCTAAACTACTAACAACTTCAGAACTAATTCACGACATCTTCCCCCACGGTTTTTTCCCCGACGACTAACAGGTAAGTATGAATTAAATGAATATAACTAACTAATTGAAATATTAAAAAACTCACCATACTTTATCCATGTTTTCCTTAGATTTTTAGCCTTCATCCGACGATCACCTACAAAAACCACAAAAAACAAATAAAGATCGCAAATTTCATCAAACAGACTTCAACAATTCTATTAATCTCTTACACTTATAAATTTATAAATTTAATACCAAGGCAGTAAATTCATTTCTAAAATTTTCCCCACAAGCAGTAAATCTAATTATAATGAAAATTTGTAACTTAAAATTCCCCCATAACTAGCAGTAAATTTCCAAATTCTATGCAGTAAATTAATAAAATGCAATTGCAGTACTAACCTTTTGATATTTTCATTCATTCGCACAGAAATTCTATCCACACTCGCACAGCTCGCCCACGAAGAATTGTTTAAAATAATGAATTTCAGTTTCAAGTTTTCACACTCAACAACTCTAACATATAATAACATGTTTCAAACTTTCCTTTAACCCGGTTGGAAAGGAATCATATATTAAACAAAACTAACCAACGCAGCTTACTAAATACCACAAATCATAAAATAACAGCATGACTAAGAAAAGGAAACCAACGGTACCCAAACCGGATTAACCCAGTTTAAAACTGGATAATTTATTCTTTTGAAGACTATTATAAAGTCTAAGAAAGAAATAATAAAACACAAAAAAGTCGAAAGACAAACCCATACCACGAACAATTTGCTTTTTGGAAAAAGGACATAACCAACAAGACATAAGAAAAACCACAATAAACCCAACATAAAACGTTGTCACATAACAGGACCCCTCACAAAAACCGCATGAAATCATACTCCCATTCCTGGCCTAACCCACTAGGAAGGACGTCCTGAGCATGCTCTATAGCCGGCCTAACCCACCGCGCTACATCCACGCTTTGTGACCACACCTCTATTTTTAATAAGAGCTACTCAAGTGTGAGTAACTCTTCAAAATAACCGAACTAAAACAAAAAGCTTTTGTGAAAACAACTAACTAAAATCATAATTAAAAAATATTAAACTAATAAATGTTTTATAAAATGTAAATTACATTATGCAATACATAGATCAGAATACAACACCAAGGACGAACATCTAAAGACAAAACGACCCCACTACACTCGAGAGAGAATGACCAACCACAATCGATATGCCACTCACAATCACAACTCAAAGGATTTAGAGTACGACTTGACTTCGCAGAAAAGGACTTCATTGAACTAGACCAATGACCACCTCGATGTTCAAGTATACGTACAGATCCGAGTAACCAGGCATCCCCTCCACGCACAATCTCCACGCCATTCCCAAACTAGATCAGACACAAAGAAGTTCTCCACGCAGAACAGAAAAACCTGACATAGCCAACCATTCTGAAATCAGATTTGAGTTTGTTGCGAAGACTTAGTCGTTGTCCCTAGAAGACACAACGTCTTATGTCTCTAACTCCAGCTTCCTGGAACTTCTTTAACAAAAAGGAAACAGAAGAAATAAGATGTTCGCCAAACACCAACTTCCATCATCCATCCTTCGAATTGCAGAAGAACTATTCTAAAAAACTCTGTAAAACCCGGATGGGTGGAACCTGATCTAAACTACATTTTATGATTGGATAATTTAGATATTTTACCAATGTAAAGTATTTAATATTAACCAATCATGATCCATCTAACTAACAACCCACTTATTTGTAAGTGCTGAAGTTACTTGTAATTTCAGCACCAGAGAGATTTGAATTTAACTTAGAAATTAGTTGGACTCTCCCGAGCACTTCAGCAGCCGCAATAAACCAGTATACCCTAGATCTATTGAGCCTAGCAGAGACTAGTTAAACAACCTGAGACTAGATAGTATAAGAGTAAGATTAGGATCGGTATTAGACTAAGAAGTTGCACGAATCTATCCGGCCGAAAATAAGATAGCGTGACGAGCAGACGGTGTACCCTATCCGAAATTACTCTATGAGTTAACCAACTCGGTCCTAACTCAATACGTTCTTATGCAGTTGTATCTCGCACCCCAGCTGGAAGATGGACAACCGCGGTAGCAATAGTGTTTTTTATTCGTCTCTCTCATAGAACAGTGACTTCCGCATACGTTTTTACGCAGTTGTATCTCGCACCCCAGCTGGAAGATGGACAACCGCCGTAGCATTAGTGTTTTTTAATTGTCTATCTCATAGGACACTGACTTGCGCATACGTTTTTACGCAGTTGTATCTCGCACCCCAGCTGGAAGATGGACAACCGCGGTAGCATTAGTGTTTTTTATTCGTCTATTTTATAGAAAAGTGACTTGCGCATACGTTTTTACGCAGTTGTATCTCACACCCCAGCTGGAAGATGGACAACCGCGGTAGCTTTAGTGTTTTTTATTCTTCTATCTTATAGAACAGTGACTTGCACATACGTTCTTATGCAGTTGTATCTCGCACCCCAGCTGGAAGATGGACAACCGCGGTAGCAATAGTGTTTTTTTATTCGTCTATCTCATAGAACAGTGACTTCCGCATACATTTTTACACAGTTGTATCTCGCACCCCAGCTGTAAGATGGACAACCGCGGAAGCATTAGTTTTTTATTCGTCTATGTTATAGAACAGTGACTTGCGCAAACGTTTTTACGCAGTTTTGTCTCGCACCCCAGCTGGAAGATGAACAACCGCGGTAGCATTAGTGTTTTTTATTCTTCAATCTTATAGAACAGTGACTTCCGCATACGTTTTTACGCAGTTGTATCTCGCACCCCAGCTGGAAGATGGACAACCGCGGTAGCATTAGTGTTTTTCATTCTTCTATCTTAAAAAACAGTGACTTCCGCATACGTTTTTACGCAGTTGTATCTCGCACCCCAGCTGGAAGATGGACAACCGCGGTAGCATTAGTGTTTTTTTTCTTCTATCTTATAGAACAGTGACTTGCACATACGTTCTTATGCAGTTGTATCTCGCACCCCAGCTGGAAGATGGACAACCGCGGTAGCAATAGTGTTTTTTATTCGTCTATCTCATAGAACAGTGACTTCCGCATACGTTTTTACGCAGTTTTATCTCGCAGCCCAGCTGGAAGATGGACAACCGCGGTAACAGTAGTGTTTTTTATTCGTCTATCTTATAGAACAGTGACTTGCGCATACCTTTGTACGCTCGCACCCCAGCTGGAAGATGGACAACCGCGGTAGCATTAGTGTTTTTTATTCGTCTATCTCATAGAACAGTGACTTCCGCATACGTTTTTACGCAGTTTTATCTCGCTCCACAGCTGGAAGATGAACAACCGGGGTAACATTAGTGTTTTTTATTCGTCTATCTCATAGAACAGTGATTCCGCATACGTTTTTACGCAGTTGTATCTCGCACCCCAGCTGGAAGATAGTTAACCGCGGTAGCATTAGTGTTTTTTATTCTTCTATCTTATAGAACAGTGACACGCTGCACATACGTTTTTATGCAGTTTTATCTCGCACCCCAGCTGGAAGATGGACAACCGCGGTAGCAATAGTGTTTTTTATTCGTCTATCTTATAGAACAGTGACTTGCGCATACGTTTTTACGCAGTTTTATCTCGCACCCCAGCTGGAAGATGGACAACCGCGGTAGCATTAGTGTTTTTAATTCGTCTATCTCACAGAACAGTGACTTGCGCATACGTTTTTACGCAATTGTATCCCGCACCCCAGCTGGAAGATGGACAACCGCGGTAGCAATAGTGTTTTTTATTCGTCTATCTTATAGAACAGTGACTTGCGCATACGTTTTTATTCAGTTGTATCTCGCACCCCAGCTGGAAGATGGACAACCGCGGTAGCAAAAGTGTTTTTTATTCGTCTATCTTATAGAACAGTGACTTGCACATACGTTTTTACGCAGTTGTATCTCGCACTCCAGCTGGAAGATGAACAACCGGGGTAGCATTAGTGTTTTTTATTCGTCTATCTCATAGAACAGTGACTTCCGCATACGTTTTTACGCAGTTTTATCTTGCACCCCAGCTAGAAGATGGACAACCGCGGTAGCATTAGTGTTTTTTATTCTTCTATCTTATAGAACAGTGACTTGCGCATACGTTTTTATGCAGTTTTATCTCGCACCCCAGCTGGAAGATGGACAACCGCGGTAGCAATAGTGTTTTTTATTCGTCTATCTTGTAGAACAGTGACTTGCACATAAGTTTTTACGCAGTTGTATCTCGCACTCCAGCTGGAAGATGGACAACTGCGGTAGCATTAGTGTTTCTAATTCGTGTATCTTATAGAACAGTGACTTGCGCATACGTTTTTACGCAGTTGTATCTCGCACGACAGCTGGAAGATGTACAAACGCGCTAGCAATAGTGTTTTTATTCGTCTATCTTATAGAACAGTGACTTGCGCCTACGTTTTTACGCAGTTGTATCTCGCACTCCAGCTGGAAGATGAACAACCGGGGTAGCATTAGTGTTTTTTATTCGTCTATCTCATAGAACAGTGACTTCCACATACGTTTTTACGCAGTTTTATCTTGCACCCCAGCTAGAAGATGGACAACCGCTGTAGCATTAGTGTTTTTTATTCTTCTATCTTATAGAACAGTGACTTGCGCATACGTTTTTATGCAGTTGTATCTCGCACCCCAGCTGGGAGATGGAAAACCGCGGTAGCAATAATGTTTTTTATTCGTCTATCTTGTAGAACAGTGACTTGCACATAAGTTTTTACGCAGTTGTATCTCGCACTCCAGCTGGAAGATGGACAACTGCGGTAGCATTAGTGTTTCTAATTCGTGTATCTTATAGAACAGTGACTTGCGCATACGTTTTTACGCAGTTGTATCTCGCACGACAGCTGGAAGATGTACAAACGCGCTAGCAATAGTGTTTTTATTCGTCTATCTTATAGAACAGTGACTTGCGCCTACGTTTTAACGCAGTTCTATCTCGCACCCCAGCTGGAAGATGGACAACCGCGGTAGCATTATTGTTTTTTGTTCGTCTATCTTATAGAACAGTGACTTGCGCATACACTTTTATGCAGTTTTATCTCGCACCCCCGCTGGAGGATGGACAACCGCGGTAGCAGTAGCGTTTTTTATTCGTCTGTCTTATAGAAAAGTGACTTGCGCATACGTTTTTACGCAGTTGTATCTCGCACTTCAGCTAGAAGATGGACAACCGCCGTAGCATTAGTGTTTTTTATTCGTCTATCTCATTTAACATTGACTTGCGCATATGTTTTTACGCAGTTGTATCTCGCACTCCAGCTGGAAGATGGACAACTGCGGTAGCATTAGTGTTTCTAATTCGTGTATCTTATAGAACAGTGACTTGCGCATACGTTTTTACGCAGTTGTATCTCGCACGACAGCTGGAAGATGTACAAACGCGCTAGCAATAGTGTTTTTATTCGTCTATCTTATAGAACAGTGACTTGCGCCTACGTTTTAACGCAGTTCTATCTCGCACCCCAGCTGGAAGATGGACAACCGCGGTAGCATTATTGTTTTTTGTTCGTCTATCTTATAGAACAGTGACTTGCGCATACACTTTTATGCAGTTTTATCTCGCACCCCCGCTGGAGGATGGACAACCGCGGTAGCAGTAGCGTTTTTTATTCGTCTGTCTTATAGAAAAGTGACTTGCGCATACGTTTTTACGCAGTTGTATCTCGCACTTCAGCTAGAAGATGGACAACCGCCGTAGCATTAGTGTTTTTTATTCGTCTATCTCATTTAACATTGACTTGCGCATATGTTTTTACGCAGTTGTATCTCGCACCCCAGCTGGAAAATGGACAACCGCGGTAGCATTCGTGTTCTTTATTCCTCTATTTTATTGAACAGTGACTTGCGCATACGTTTTTATGCAGTTGTATCTCGCACCCCAGCTGCACGATGGACAACCGCGGTAGCATTAGTTTTTTTTATTTGTCTATCTTATAGACAGTGACTTGCGCATACGTTTTTACGCAATTGTATCTTGGATCTCAGCTGGAAGATGGAAAACCGCGGTAGCATTAGTGTATTTTTATTCATTCAACTATCTTATAGAACAGTGACTTGCGCATACGATTTTACGCAGTTTTATCTCGGACCCCAGCAGGAAGATGGACAACCGCGGTATCATTAGTGTTTTTTATTCGTCTATCTTATAGAACAGTGACTTGCGCATACGTTTTTACGCAGTTGTATCTCGCACGCCAGCTGCAAGATGGACAACCGCGGTAGCGTTAGTGTTTTTTATTCGCTTATCTTTTAGAACAGTGACTTGCGCGTACGTTTTTACGCAGTTTTATCTCGGATCCCAGCTGGAAGACGGAGAATTGCGGTAGCATTAGTGTTTTTTATTCGTCTATCTTATGGAACAGTGACTTGCGCATACGTTTTACCTAGTTTTACCTCGCACCCCAGCTGAAAGATGGACAACCGCGGTAGCAATAGTGTTTTTTGATCGTCTATCTTATAGAACAGTGACTTGCGCATACGTTTTTACGCAGTTGTATCCCGCACCCCAGCTGGAAGATGGACAACCGCGGTAGCATTAGTGTTTTTTATTTGTCTATCTTATAAAACAAGGACTTGCGCAAACGTTTTTACGCAGTTGTATCTCGCACTCCAGCTGAAAGATGGACAACCGCGGTAGCATTAGGTTTTAATATTCCTCTATCTTATAGAACAGTGACTTGCGCATACGTTTCTACGCAGTTGTATCTCGCACCCCAGCTGGAAGATGGACAACCGCGGTAGCATTAGTGTTTTTTATTCGTCTATCTTATAGAACAGTGACTTGCGCAAACGTTTTTACGCAGTTGTATCTCGCACCCCAGCTGGAAGATGGACAACCGCGGTAGCAATAGTGTTTTTTATTCGTCTATCTTATAGAACAGTGACTTGCGCATACGTTTTTACGCAGTTGTATCTCGCACCCCAGCTGGAAGATGGACAACCGCGGTAGCATTAGTGTTTTTCATTCGTCTATCTTATAGAACAGTGACTTGCGCATACGTTTTTACGCAGTTGTATCTCGCATCCCAGCTGGAAGATGGAAAACCGCGGTAGCATTAGTGTATTTTTATTCATTCAACTATCTTATAGAACAGTGACTTGCGCATACGATTTTAAGCAGTTTTATCTCGCACCCCAGCAGGAAGATGGACAACCGCGGTATCATTAGTGTTTTTTATTCGTCTATCTTATAAAACAGTGACTTGCGCATACGTTTTTACGCAGTTGTATCTCGCACGCCAGCTGCAAGATGGACAACCGCGGTAGCGTTAGTGTTTTTTATTCGCTTATCTTTTAGAACAGTGACTTGCGCGTACGTTTTTACGCAGTTTTATCTCGGATCCCAGCTGGAAGACGGAGAATTGCGGTAGCATTAGTGTTTTTTATTCGTCTATCTTATAGAACAGTGACTTGCGCATACGTTTTACCTAGTTTTACCTCGCACCCCAGCTGAAAGATGGACAACCGCGGTAGCAATAGTGTTTTTTGATCGTCTATCTTATAGAACAGTGACTTGCGCATACGTTTTTACGCAGTTGTATCCCGCACCCCAGCTGGAAGATGGACAACCGCGGTAGCATTAGTGTTTTTTATTTGTCTATCTTATAAAACAAGGACTTGCGCAAACGTTTTTACGCAGTTGTATCTCGCACTCCAGCTGAAAGATGGACAACCGCGGTAGCATTAGGTTTTAATATTCCTCTATCTTATAGAACAGTGACTTGCGCATACGTTTCTACGCAGTTGTATCTCGCACCCCAGCTGGAAGATGGACAACCGCGGTAGCATTAGTGTTTTTTATTCGTCTATCTTATAGAACAGTGACTTGCGCATACGTTTTTACGCAGTTGTATCTCGCACCCCAGCTGGAAGATGGACAACCGCGGTAGCATTAGTGTTTTTAATTCATCTATATTACAAAACAGTGACTTGCGCAAACGTTTTTACGCAGTTGTATCTCGCACCCCAGCTGGAAGATGGACAACCGCGGTAGCATTAGTGTTTTTTATTCGTCTATCTTATAGAGCAGTGACTTGCGCACACAATTTTACGCAGTTATATCTCGCACCCCAGCTGGATGGTGGACAACCGCGGTAGCATTAGTGTTTTTTAATCGTCTATTGTTTAGAACAGTGACTTGTGCATACGTTTTTATGCATTTGTATCTCGCACCCCCGCTGGAAGATGGACAACCGCGGTAGCATTAGTTTTTTTAATCGTCTATATTATAGAACAGTGACTTTGCATACGTTTTTACGCAGTTGTATCTCGCACCCCAGCTGGAAGATGGAAAACCGCGGTTGCATTAGTGTTTTTTGTTCGTCTATCTTATAGAGCAGTGACTTGCGCACACAGTTTTATGCATTTGTATCTCGCACCCCCGCTGGAAGATGGACAACCGCGGTAGCATTATTTTTTTTTATTTGTCTATTTTATAGAACAGTGACTTGCGCATACGTTTTTACGCAGTTGTATCTCGGATCCCAGCTGGAAGATGGAGAACCGCGGTAGCATTAGTGTTTTTTATTCGTCTATTTTATAGAACAGTGACTTGCGCATACGTTTTTACCTAGTTTTACCTCGCACCCCAGCTGGAAGATGGACAACCGCGGTAGCAATAGTGTTTTTTGATCGTCTATCTTATAGAACAGTGACTTGCGCATACGTTTTTACGCAGTAGTTTCCCGCGCTCCAGCTGAAAGATGGACAACCGCGGTAGCATTAGTGTTTATTATTCCTCCATTTTATAGAACAGTGACTTGCGCATACGTTTCTACGCAGTTGTATCTCGCACCCCAGCTGGAAGATGAACAACAGCGGTAGCATTAGTGTTTTTTATTCGTCTATCTTATAGAACAGTGACTTGCGCATACGTTTTTACGCAGTTGTATCTCATTCCCCAGCTGGAAGATGGACAACCGCGGTAGTATTAGTGTTTTTTTATTCGTCTATCTTATAGAACAGTGACTTGAGCATACGTTTTCACGCTGTTGTATCTCTCACCCCAGCTCGAAGATGGACAGCCGCGGTAGCATTAGTGATTTTTATTCGTCTACTTTATAGAACAGTAACTTGCGCATACGTTTTTACGCAGTTGTATCTCGCACCCTAGCTGGAAGATGGACAACCGCGGTAGCCTTAGTGTTTTTTAATCGTCTATCTGATAGAACAGTGACTTGCGCATACGTTTTGACGCAGTTGTATCTCTCATCCCAGCTGGAAGATGAACAACCGCGGTAGAATTAGTGTTTTTTTCGTCTATCTAATAGAACAGTGACTTGCGCATACGTTTTTACGCAGTTGTATCTCGCAATCCAGCTGGAAGTTGGAACACCGCGGTTGCATTAGTGTTTTTTAATCGTCTATCTTATAGAGCAGTGACTTGCGCATACAATTTTACGCAGTTGTTTCTCGCACCCCAGCTGGATTTTGGACAACAGCGGTAGCAATAGTGTTTTTTTAGTCGTCTACTTTATAGAACAGTGACTTGCGCATACGTTTTTACGCAGTTGTATCTCGCACCCCAGCTGGAAGATGGACAACCGCGGTAGCCTTAGTGTTTTTTAATCGTCTATCTTATAGAACTGTGACTTGCGCATACGTTTTGACGCAGTTGTATCTCGCACCCCAGCTGGAAGATGGACAACCGCGGTAGCATTAGTGTTTTTTTCGTCTATCTAATATAACAGTGACTTGCGCATACGTTTTTACGCGGTTTTATCTCGCACCCCAGCTGAAAGTTGGAAAACCGCGGTTGCATTAGTGTTTTTTGTTCGTCTATCTTATAGAGCAGTGACTTGCGCATACATTTTTACGCAGTTGTGTCTCGCACCCCAGCTGGATGGTGGACAACCGCGGTAGCATAAGTGTTTTTTATTCGTCTATGGTACAGAACAGTGACTTTTGCATACGTTTTTACGCAGTTGTATCTCGCAGACCAGCTGGAAGATGGACAACAGCGGTAGTAATAGTGTTTTTTATTCGTCTATCTTCTAGAACAGTGACTTGAGCTTACAATTTTACGCAGTTTTATCTCGCACCCCAGCTGGAAGTTGGAAAACCGCGGTTGCATTAGTGTTTTTTGTTCGTCTATCTTATAGAGCAGTGACTTGCGCTTACGTTTTTACGCAGTTGTATCTCGCACCCCAGCTCGAAGATGGACAACCGCGGTAGCATTAGTGGTTTTTATTCGTCTATCTTATAGAACAAGGACATGCGCATACGTTTTTACGCAGTTGTTTCCTGCACTCCAGCTGAAAGATGGACAACCGTGGTAGCATTAGTGTTTATTATTCCTCTATCTTCTAGAACAGTGACTTGAGCATACGTTTTTACGCAGTTGTATCTCGCACTCCAGCTGGAAGATGGACAACCGCGGTAGCATTAGTGATTTTTATTCGTCTACTTTATAGAACAGTCACTTGCGCATACGTTTTTACGCAGTTATATCTCGCACCCCAGCTGGACGATGGACAACCGCGGTAGCATTAGTGTTTTTTATTCGTCTATCTTATAGAACAGTGACTTGCGCTTACGTTTTTACGCAGTTGTATCTCGCACCCCAGCTGGAAGATGGACAACCGCGGTAGCATTAGTGATTTTTATTCGTCTACTTTATAGAACAGTCACTTGCGCATACGTTTTTACGCAGTTATATCTCGCACCCCAGCTGGACGATGGACAACCGCGGTAGCATTAGTGTTTTTTATTCGTCTATCTTATAGAACAGTGACTTGCGCATACGTTTTTACGCAGTTGTATCTCGCACCCCAGCTGGAAGATGGACAACCGCGGTAGCATTAGTGTTTTTTTATTCTATCTAATAGAACAGTGACTTGCGCATACAATTTTACGCAGTTTTATCTCGCACCCCAGCTGGAAGTTGGAAAACTGCGGTTGCATTAGTGTTTTTTGTTCGTCTATCTTATAGAGCAGTGACTTGCGCTTACGTTTTTACGCAGTTGTATCTCGCACCCCAGCTGGAAGATGGACAACCGCGGTAGCATTAGTGATTTTTATTCGTCTACTTTATAGAACAGTCACTTGCGCATACGTTTTTACGCAGTTATATCTCGCACCCCAGCTGGACGATGGACAGCCGCGGTAGCATTAGTGTTTTTTGTTCGTCTATCTTATAGAGCAGTGACTTGCGGATACAGTTTTACGCAGTTGTATCTCGCACCTCAGCTGGATGGTGGACAACCGCAGTAGCATTAGTGTTTTTTATTCGTCTATCGTATAGAACAGTGATTTGTGCATACGTTTTTACGCAGTTGTATCTCGCACACCAGCTGGAACATGGACAACCGCGGTAGCATTAAAGTTTTTTATTCGTCTATCTTATAGAACAGTGACTTGCGCATACGTTTTTACGCAGTTGTATCTCGCACCCCAGCTGGAAGATGGACAACCGCGGTTGCATTAGTGTTTTTTTTTTCGTCTATCTGACAGAATAGTGACTTGCGCATACGTTTTTGCGCAGTTGTATCTCGCACCCCAGCTGGAAGATGGACAACCGCGGTAGCATTAGTGTTTTTTTATTCTATCTAATAGAACAGTGACTTGCGCATACAATTTTACGCAGTTTTATCTCGCACCCCAGCTGGAAGTTGGAAAACTGCGGTTGCATTAGTGTTTTTTGTTCGTCTATCTTATAGAGCAGTGACTTGCGCTTACGTTTTTACGCAGTTGTATCTCGCACCCCAGCTGGAAGATGGACAACCGCGGTAGCATTAGTGATTTTTATTCGTCTACTTTATAGAACAGTCACTTGCGCATACGTTTTTACGCAGTTATATCTCGCACCCCAGCTGGACGATGGACAGCCGCGGTAGCATTAGTGTTTTTTGTTCGTCTATCTTATAGAGCAGTGACTTGCGGATACAGTTTTACGCAGTTGTATCTCGCACCTCAGCTGGATGGTGGACAACCGCAGTAGCATTAGTGTTTTTTATTCGTCTATCGTATAGAACAGTGATTTGTGCATACGTTTTTACGCAGTTGTATCTCGCACACCAGCTGGAACATGGACAACCGCGGTAGCATTAAAGTTTTTTATTCGTCTATCTTATAGAACAGTGACTTGCGCATACGTTTTTACGCAGTTGTATCTCGCACCCCAGCTGGAAGATGGACAACCGCGGTAGCATGAGTGTTTTTTATTCGTCCACCTTGTAGAACAATGATTTGTGCTTAAGTTTTTTAACAGCGGAAGCGGGGGGGGGGGGGGGGGGAGTGGCATTTTTTGTCGTTTTGTTTTCGAGTTCGAGGCCAACCATTTCGAATTTTCGAGGTCTTTATTAACCCAAAAGAAAAAATGTTTTGCTTAGTTTTGGCCTGCAATTAATCTTTGGATGCGTTTGAGCAAATTTTTATAGCTTCGAACCACAGAAATGGAGAAGAAAATCCCTTTGCGCCACCAATAAAGAAAATAACAGCTCGGTTCCAAAAAAATAATAACATGATTATTAGTCAAACTGTGCTGCCGAAAAAAGTTTTAAAAAAATGCCGAAATACGTCAGAGCGTAGAAAAAGTTTGAACAAATATGTCTCTTCAATAAATCAGTTGCTGACCCAGATCAGCAGACATCTTAGGAGAATTTAGGTTACCCTATGTGATAAGTCGGCTTCCTTTCAATTGGCTTAACTTTAGGCTTAACTTTCGACTGAATACCGACCCATTACTAAGATTTTTATGTAACAAATCAAAATCACTACATCCAGATTATAACCAATCGGTTGATTGCCTAGAACATCCTTTTTGCCTCCTTTTATTTCAGTACTTCGTTTAAGTTTGATTGATTAAATGTTCACGCTTTTCCTTATTACAGAGTGGGGCAGTTATACGTTGCCCTGAGACAACTTGCGGAACTGCCGGCAACTTGGAATGTATCTTTCAATTTCACGTTCTACCTGGCGGGTAGCAGGATCTTCAGGAAGGGCTTCACTGACATGTTGCAGAGCTACTTCTGCTGCAGAAAACCAAATGGCAACCCGAGCAATCAGTAGTGAACACCACACAAGACACCGAATGTAAAATGGGAAGAAGCATGAAATCTATCTTTTGAATAGTTCAATTTAATCATCTCCAAAGCTGCAAATGCCAAATTTTTTCTCCGTGGTTATTTTCCAATTTAAAAAACCCTGATTTGATCCCTCGCATGCATTATAGTAGGTTGATTTGTAAACTCCGAAGCATAAAAAAGTTTGCGGTTCTCTTTTTACTATTGTGAGTATTTACTGTTCCGGCTTTTGAAAACTACGGAATATTTGAGCTTGCGTTGGTTTTTTTATTCCATAAGTTTTCGACTTTGTAACTAAGTGTTTTTGACCAAAACTTCGTCTATACCACTTGAAAATAATTTTTTTCTGATGCTCAAATGTCAAAAAGAACACTGATCATTTTTGTAAAGGAACAGGTGTTTGAAAAATGCTATTTTGGACAATTTGGGATAATTAAAATGCAATATACTGATTTATTAAAACACGCGTAATCGGCGTATTAAATCCAAATTGAAACAAGACTGCTCGTATCAGGGCAAAGCCCTGAATGTTCCGACTGCCTTTCAAGGTCTGTGAAGCAGTAATAACTTGATAAAATTAAATAAATAAAATAAAATGAAAATTTTTTTTCTTCGAAAATTTGAGATTTTTTTGTGAAAATCATCCCCCCAGACGCCATTTAAAGTACAAAACGATAGATTTTAATCCTTTTATTTAACAGATCAAATATGGTATATAAACTGCTTCGTTGAACCATTTTCGAACGATTTCTAAGACGGATTAAATCTCGCTTACGCGTTTATAGCGCGAATTATATCGCGCGTTAATTGTCCCTAATTGGCCTTAATGGCAATCTTAAAACCCCCATAATTTTACAGAAAATGATCAGAGGTAAAATATTTTTTCAAATTTAGGCTCAGGACAACATTAGGTTTTGAATGATATGAAAAAAAAAAAAAAAATCCGTCAAAAATGGCTAGTTAAAAAGTCGACATTTGTCTGAAGAAAAAAAAAACCCACCCCGAATACAAACTTTCCGTTACTTTCGTTACAAAAGTTGGAACAATAAGGCGAGTCATTTTGTATTATGATTAGGACACGAAACGCTAAAATCATGCTTTTTTAATTTACATAGCGTGTCGCTACAAAAAAAAACAAAGTAGAAAAAATATATAAGCGTTCGATTAAAACATTGTTTTTCATTTTTCAAATATTGAATTAATTTTTCAAACAAAAAAATGAATATGATTGATAAAAATACAACTTTTTGTTTGAAAAACAACTCCTCACAAATTTTTTCTAAATCATTTTGGAGCAATTTCTAAGACGGAATAAATCTCCGCTTTGATATATATTGCGCTTTAAATATCCCAAATCGACCAAACTGGAAATTTTTAAATCCCCATAGTCTTACGAGAGTTAACGAAAAGTGAAATAACGTTTAAAGATTGATATCTCACGCCCAAAGAATTTTTCTATGATTGAAGAAGGAAAAAAGCTTCAAAAAATACTAGTTAAGAAGTCGAAATTTGTCTGGAGAAAAGAAACCATCTCGGGCACAAACTTTCCATCACTTTCTTCTAAAGTCGGAATAAAGCCATCGGTTGTGCATAAAGATCTGAACAGCTTGTTTATTCGTCCTTTTTCTCGAGGACATTTACATCGTCGAAAGTAACGGAATATTTGTGCTCGGGTTGGGTTTTTTTCTCAGACAAATTTCGAATTTTCAACTAGTCATTTTTTTTAATTATAGTTAAAAAAGAATTGTTGTCTTGAATTTAAATTTGAAAATATATTTCAGCTGTGATCATTTTTCGTAAGGTTATGGTAGTTTAAAGATTGCCATTTTGGCCAATTTGGGACAATTAACGCGCGATATATTTCGCGCTATTAACGCGTAAGCGGAGATTTAGTCCGTCTTCGAAATAGTTCCAAATTGGCTGAAGGAAGCTTAGTTGCCATAATTGATTTATTTCTAGGAGCGAATTTTATCACTTTGCTTTTTATATGGCGTGTGGGGGGATGAATTTCAAAATATCTCAAACTTGAAAAAAAATTCATTTTCATTTATTGCATTTAATTTTTTCATGTTATTTCTGCTCCATAGACCTTAAAAGGCAGTCGGAACATTCAAGGCCTCGTCCTGATGCGTGCAGTCTTGTTTTACTTTAAAACTGGAGAAAAAAAGCACTAACTTTTAAATTAACTTTTATACCACCATCTAATGAAAAGGAAAATAAATCAATTAAAATGAGTTTATGTGGCCTAAATTGTTATCAATATACTCGATTTTCATACTGCCCTCATAACAAATGAGTTACTCAGAAAATTTACGGCCTTTCCGGTTGCTAAATCTAAAATTACCCAACGTTTGACCCTTTGCCAACACCCTACCCCACAAACATTTGTCCCTTACCCCCAACAACGTTTGTCCCCCTTGCCCCTCACCCCCCTACCAATTTTTTTTACTTTGCATTCTAACTACTCCCCCATTTTAGTCCCTTTGCCCCCTCCCCCACCAACGTTTGGCTGTTTGCCCTTAATCCCCATCAAAGTTCGCCCCCTGCCTCCTCCCCCACGAGCTTTTGAAACGTTGCTCTTAGCCCCCATCAAAGTTTGTCCCTTGCCCTTACACCCCAATCAATGTTTGTTCCTTTGCACCTTAACCCCTCCCCCCAACTTTTGTCCCGTTACCCTCTCCCCCACCAACTCTTGACCCTTTGTCCTTAACCCCTATCAAAGTTTGACCATTTGACCATTCCCCTCACCGGTATTTGCCGTATGTCCCCCCTTACCCTCCATATTTTTTTCGGTAAAATTTTGAAAACAAGGTTCATACATAAATCTAAACGTAGTGAACCTTCAATTACCCCTACCCCCCCCCCCCCCCACGTTGGTAAACAAACAAAACTGCTCGTATATCAGGGCACAGCCCTGAATATTTCGACAGTCCCTTAATTCATATCGAATAGTTTTTAGGAAAAGAAAATAACGTAATCCTATAAAATTTGAACAATATCAAAGTGTGAAATGTTAAGTCGTATGAAAATGAAAAAAATACGACCGATTAGCTTACCTAATGCCTCTTAGTTACGGTGCTTAGTTTTGCCTCAAATCAATTTGGAAAAATTTTGTTGTGCCGTATAGTTCGCCACGCATAAATGATTCGCGTTACGCTCTCAGCATTATGATTAAACTCTTCAAAGCGCGCATAATTTAGTCTAGAACATGGCCAATTTGGCAATTTCAAACCCTCAGAACTTAACAGAAATAATTGGAGGTAAAATATAATTTTTAATATTTGAACTCAAGAAGTCGATATTTTCAATGGGGTATAAAAAACTTTTGTCCAGAACTCTTATTTGGATCGGTGAAAATTGACTGAATAAAAAAAATCAAACCGAGTATAAATAATTGTTTTCTTCGAAAGTCGAAACAATAAAAAAAATGGCAGAAAGTTACAAAATTAAGAAACCCAAAATGAGTACCAAAAACCAAGGTTGAGCATAAACAATTGTTGGAGCACAAACAACTTGAGCACAAACTTTATCCCCCAGGATATAATTCCCCAGGACAAATTCCCCCAGAATAAAATCCCCAAAGAATAAATCCCCCTAGAACAAAACCCCCGATATTTTAACTTATCATCCAGGGAACTTAAAAGTATATATTTAGGGCTTTTTGAAATGACTTTTCATTTAAAGCTACTTCAATGTCACTTCCATATAAGCAAAAAGCATGCACGCATCGCCATTTTGACGTGACTCTTTAGAAATTTAACTATCCAACTTTCATTTGACTTTATTCAAAAGAGCGCTTTTATCACCAAAAACAACCAGCCACGTGGCAGAGTCAGTAAGTCAAACGAAAATAAGTTAAGTTGAGTCGGCGTGAGATCGAACCTCAAACATGTCATTTTGAACAAAAAGTGTTGAATTTACCCCCCACGGGGGAACAGAATTCCCACCTTTCCAGTGAGGTGGGGGTGCGGGATAGTGTGAACAACTACTGCCAGGTCTACACAGTGCATTGATTTGTTGAAGGCACAACTTTCCCCTCCATTTACGTACTCCTCCCGGATAAGCGTCAAAACACATACAATGCACTCTGGTCCAATCTCAAGTCAGATTTGAAAGCAGCAGATTATGCTATGATGGACTTTGAAATGGCTACGATGAACTCCGTGGGAGACATTTTCGCAGAAACCGAAAAAAAGGGAAGTTTCTTTCGTTTTTCTCAGGCTATCTACAGAAATATACTCGAATTCAGTCATGCCGTTCACTATTGGAAAGACAAAGGTTACAAGGTGTTCATACGCCTCTTGGCTGCGCTTGCTTTTGCAAAGCCACTGCATGTTGAGGAGTGGTAAAAAACTGTGATCAAGAGCTACCAGATCCCAGAAGACATTAAAAATTGTTTTGAGGATACATTTGTCGGAAAGGAAAAGGCCTCACAGAGGAAGACCAGGTTCCTCAAAGATATATGGAATGTATGTTTCCGGCCAATTGACGACCTGCCAAGAACAAACAACGCTCTTGAAATTTTTAACCGCGGTTTTGAGTCCATGCTTCAAATGTCAAACCCAGATATCTGAAAATTCATCAAAGCCATTCAAAGACAGCTTTCCTTGCAGGCCTTTACTTTATCTCAGTGGCAGTTAGGCGAGAAAGTGCACGCGAGGAAAGAAGATAACATTGAGCGTATAAAACGCAGAGTATGTTCAGCGGCTAATTACAAGGAGATTGACTATTTGAAAGCTATTGCTGTCAATTTATCGTTTAAATTTAGTTCAATTTTGGTTTACTTATGTTTATGCTTCTGTTTTAATCTTAACGGTATTTATGGTCACCAAGTTTAATTTAATTTTCAATTTTAGAGTTCGGTTTTTGTTTAACGCAAATATAAGGGATTTTGTCCTAAGGGGATTTGTTTCAAATGTGGGATTTGGTCGAGAGGGATTTAATCCGGTGGCATTTTATCCGGTAGGTTTTTAACCTGGGGGATTTAGTCCGCGAGCGTCTTCAATAGAGTATAAAAAATTTTGTCGAAAACTATTATTTGTATCGGGAAAAATTGACTGAAAAAAAACCCAATTATTCTGTTTTCTTCGAAAAAAATGACAGAAAGTTACAAATTTAAGAAAATCAAAATGAGTAACAGAAACCAAACTTGAGCATAAACAATTGATGGAATTGACCAAATGGTAACTATTTTTAGTTAGGAACGTGGATAAGACTCTATGTGCGTTGAAATTTGCATCTCAATACAGAGGAAAAAAATCAATGAGACTTGAGCGTCATTGTATTTATCTATGAAAATGAAAAAAAAAACTAATTGAACTGATTTGCAATGGACTTTAATTCTTTATTATATGAAAACAGGTTAATTTATTTACAATTGGTTATTATCCATTATTTTATCTTTTTTATAGACACTGACAGTAAAGCTTGTTTTATTTGACTTCTATTCAATAAAAATATTTCACTCGATGTGAAGATAAAATGGTTTTTATGAGGCGGGCAAATCATGTGTGTGGTCTCTGGAAGCATTAACATTTTTTTTTAAAAACATGGAAAATTAAAAGCTGAACCAAGTTTCAAATCTAACGTGGAAATCTCAGACAAATATTTTTTTACATACCCTGGTTGACCTTCATACACCGACTGTCCCCCTTTGGTTTAGTTTCACAACATTTATTTGTTGCTAACCAGCCTCAAGATTATTCTAGAGGAGCCTTTGGCGCCAACATGAATAATTTTGAGGGGGAGCGCGCACCAAAACAACGCAATTTTTTGACCAAAATTTCCCATGCAGTGACTAAAAACACCTTAAAAATTTTGCCTGGGATGCAGAAAGTTTTTGACAAAATAAGGCCCGTATAATATTTGCGGAGAGCTCGGAAAATTAATTTGATCGACCAAAAAAACGTCCGCAAAATTTTCAAAACGTTGTCGTGAGTCCAAGTTTTCGTTTTTATAATAAACCTTCAATTTACCGTTACTACTAAGCTCACCTATAGTAAATTGTAAGTTTGAATGCAACTTATTAGCAGTCTCGAGGACTACCAAGAATCGCTCCTCACAGTTCTCACTATGTCATCCACATAACATATGAAAACTTAAGCAACATTCTCAGTGCCATCTGTTTTCTGTTTTTTTTGCACGTCCTGCAATATCAGACTGTCATAGCGATATTTGCGTATTCAGATTACGATAAGGTACCACATTCTAAGTGGAACCATTTCAGACAGGATTCGCATTCTACCTCTTTAGTTCGATATATGACCTTTTTCTGACATCCAGGGGAGACTCGATTGTTATCCTCATTTGTTAACGTCAATTTGGTACTTCTTTCATTAATGTAGGTTCGCTATTTTTTGAGCCCGAACTTGGTCAGTATTACTGCTAGGGAGGCGCTCCTTGCTAAACAATTTTTGTACAGCAAACCAATGCATTTGACGTAAACATAACTCACGGCCAAGTTCAGTAGTTTTTTTCACAGCTTGCGAGATAATTTTGGAGGATTGGTTTGCTCATTCAATTTATCCGCGGCACTTTTAACAGCTTCCTTGATCGGGAAATTACTATACAAACTCTTTAGATCAAAAGAAAAGATACTCTAATCAGAGTCCAATTGGTTTTTCTCCAAGATCTCCCTAGAAATTTGAGTCTTCGTTTCTACATTAGCCCTCTCATTCTTGTCAATGTATTTTGCCAAGGTTTGATTTAGGAGGCCATACGAATGACAAGGTAAGGAGGACAGGATGGAGTGCTGAGCCTTGTGCGTGCTTTTTTTGTTAATCCATATAACCTGGACGGCTGCGTCCCGGTAGATTTTCACTTCGAATAAAGCGCCTCGCTGATCTCCTCTATTATTATTGGCAAGTGACTTTTGTGGATGTTTTATTTTTCATTTTTTGAGACGTCCCTGTCTCGCAGTTTCTTCCTCTCATTAAATTGATCTGACTGCAATAAGTCTTTTAGTTCATTCGCATATGTCTCCTTCTTCATAGCACAAAAATGTACCCCTTATGAAATCCCCCTTTGGTTTAGTTTCACAACATTTATTTGTTGCTAACCAGCCTCAAGATTATTCTAGAGGAGCCTTTGGCGCCAACATGAATAATTTTGAGGGGGAGCGCGCACCAAAACAACGCAATTTTTTGACCAAAATTTCCCATGCAGTGACTAAAAACACCTTAAAAATTTTGCCTGGGATGCAGAAAGTTTTTGACAAAATAAGGCCCGTATAATATTTGCGGAGAGCTCGGAAAATTAATTTGATCGACCAAAAAAACGTCCGCAAAATTTTCAAAACGTTGTCGTGAGTCCAAGTTTTCGTTTTTATAATAAACCTTCAATTTACCGTTACTACTAAGCTCACCTATAGTAAATTGTAAGTTTGAATGCAACTTATTAGCAGTCTCGAGGACTACCAAGAATCGCTCCTCACAGTTCTCACTATGTCATCCACATAACATATGAAAACTTAAGCAACATTCTCAGTGCCATCTGTTTTCTGTTTTTTTTGCACGTCCTGCAATATCAGACTGTCATAGCGATATTTGCGTATTCAGATTACGATAAGGTACCACATTCTAAGTGGAACCATTTCAGACAGGATTCGCATTCTACCTCTTTAGTTCGATATATGACCTTTTTCTGACATCCAGGGGAGACTCGATTGTTATCCTCATTTGTTAACGTCAATTTGGTACTTCTTTCATTAATGTAGGTTCGCTATTTTTTGAGCCCGAACTTGGTCAGTATTACTGCTAGGGAGGCGCTCCTTGCTAAACAATTTTTGTACAGCAAACCAATGCATTTGACGTAAACATAACTCACGGCCAAGTTCAGTAGTTTTTTTCACAGCTTGCGAGATAATTTTGGAGGATTGGTTTGCTCATTCAATTTATCCGCGGCACTTTTAACAGCTTCCTTGATCGGGAAATTACTATACAAACTCTTTAGATCAAAAGAAAAGATACTCTAATCAGAGTCCAATTGGTTTTTCTCCAAGATCTCCCTAGAAATTTGAGTCTTCGTTTCTACATTAGCCCTCTCATTCTTGTCAATGTATTTTGCCAAGGTTTGATTTAGGAGGCCATACGAATGACAAGGTAAGGAGGACAGGATGGAGTGCTGAGCCTTGTGCGTGCTTTTTTTGTTAATCCATATAACCTGGACGGCTGCGTCCCGGTAGATTTTCACTTCGAATAAAGCGCCTCGCTGATCTCCTCTATTATTATTGGCAAGTGACTTTTGTGGATGTTTTATTTTTCATTTTTTGAGACGTCCCTGTCTCGCAGTTTCTTCCTCTCATTAAATTGATCTGACTGCAATAAGTCTTTTAGTTCATTCGCATATGTCTCCTTCTTCATAGCACAAAAATGTACCCCTTATGAAATAGCACTACCAGCAAACCATTTGCTTCAAATGCTTTCTGGCATTTTCAATTCCTATGTAAGAAGCCGTCCGCTTACAAAATTTTTTTGCAGCTGCTTCAATGTCGCATTTTTTTCCAGGTATTATATATAACTTCAGCTCAGACAAAAATTGCCAATATTTGCAAGCAATATAATTTCATTAAAAGTGTCAGCTACACAATGTTTTAGTCCAAAACTGGAAACTTCTCGCACCCACCCCGGCAAACTCATTTCATCTACGATTCTGACCGACCTATCACATAAGTTTTAGTTTTTGCTCTATCTTGTCCCTCTGAGAGTTTTCAGGCTTGTTCTTTTGTCGGTTTATCAGGTTTATGTATGCAGGCTGAGATGGTATATTACCAACGGCCACTATTTTTCATCTATACCCTTGTCATGAAGAGTAGCAAAAAATACAGACAAAAATTA
Source organism: Symsagittifera roscoffensis (assembly GCF_963678635.1). NCBI lineage: Eukaryota > Metazoa > Xenacoelomorpha > Acoela > Convolutidae > Symsagittifera > Symsagittifera roscoffensis. Next base: position 94,215,384 of record NC_087062.1, read on the forward strand.
CTGAAAAGAGCCAATTAGTTTTTTAGACAATTTTTGAGTGCAAAAACAAAAAATATTTTGGGCAAAAGTGTGTCGCAATGTCACCTCTAAACTCGAATTTACATGATAATATTCCTAAAAAATACTACAAATCTGTAAATCATTATTTAACAATTTTCTTAACCTGACGATGGTCATAGTTCCAAAGACGTTCGAATTAACATTTCCGAAAAAAACGCAATTATACGGCACGCTAAACCGTGTAATTTCTAGTAGATTGTCTTTATCGAGACTTTTTTTCAAAAAATTAAATCTAGGAAACTATTAAAAATAAGTTTAAATCGTTAAGATAATCTAACCTAAGTTTCAAGGTGAGTTTTCTTTTTAGATCCAATTTAGGGAGTATTAGTGACAGCAAAATTACAGTCATCGCTTTTTTGCAAGACATGAGAACTGAAACCCATGTGGCTCTCAGCAAAGAAGAAACAATCCAATCAGTATCTTACGACGGACTGGTCGTTCGTCGCCTTTTGAATTTCCACTGCTGAAACCTCCGCGCTTTGCCCGGCGGCGAACATGAGACGGCTCCTTGGTATGTGCCCATATCCTCGCGAAAATGTCGGTCAGATGGTCTCTATGGGATAGCACTGCAGTGTCATTTCGCTGGACTGGCGCAGTTGTAGATACTCTCTGAAGACCACAAGGTTCTGTTTTTGCTTCTATAGATAAATTTGACTGTTGCCTTTATGACGACTATCTCTGTCTTCCGCGGATCCTCATATATATTGAGAGTGCCCGTTCTACTGCAGCAGACGATGACACTTTTGTGTTTTCGCTTCGACTGCAGACACGCAAGTAGTTCTTTAAGTGGGTAGAGCGTATAGTTGTTAGTGCGAAAAGATGTTATGCTTTTATTCAGCTCCTGTTCTCGTGAGTCCAAAATAGGTGCTGCTAATATTCAAAAGGTGTTGTTTGAATAGTTGATTCAGAGCACGTCCAGTGACTCTGTGAAGTTCTCATTGAAACACATGTCATTCTTTCGTTAATGAGCGATCAGTTTGCCGTCAATTAGTGGTAGGGATGGAAAAAATAGCCTGGAACCAATGATTCTGAGTGCATATCGACCGAAGGGTCAAACTTGAAATTTTATCGAAACTTTTGGTTGTGTCAGGAAGCTTCGGAAAATGAGCTATTGTCTTTGAAATTGAGTTGCAGATTCAGCTGCAGTAGCCGTGCTAAATGATTTCAAGCAATCTAGCGCTTCCGACATTCACAGCGCTAGCTGTAGGTTAATAAAATTGCTGAGCAAATTTTTTTGGCTTGTAGTATGTGGAAGAAACATGCAGTGATACGTTAAAATTTCGAAGGCCCCGCAAAGTGAAAAAGATAAGCGCATACCTAGACTTTTTTTATAACAATCTATCACATGAGTCTGAAGTTTAAACAAGTTCTATGTTAAAACGTTTTGTCTAAATTGACATCATCAGCAATCTAAAAAGCAACAAAACATCGTATAACGATTTAAATGCGGAAACAACAATGTAAAATATAGCACCAATTAAAATTCATTAAGCATTAAATAAAATATCAGATGAGATAAATAGTTCAAAATGCTAAAACAAGGAACATTACAACTGTTTATTAGTGAAATTTAAAGATGCTGATCTCAAAAGATGTGCAATAGGAGCCTGTCGAGGTTAAATACTTTGCGATTAAAACAAGGATAGCCGGTTACTGTGCAAGTAGCACAGATTGTTTCGAACACAGTCTTAAAAAAAATTTTTTTTTAAATGTCGTTTTTTTTCTGCATGGGATAAAAAGATTAAAACAAAAAAATAGAAATTACGCATGTTTGAGAGTCATTGTAAAATAATGATATGAACTTTAAAAGATTAATTAGAATGTTTTCGCTATAACTAGCATCATGAGTTTAAAATTTTTTTACAATATATTCAAAATGATCTAAGATCAAGAAAAAATGACAAACATGTCTAAATTATTCAATTGAGAATTTTCGACCAATCAAAATTATGCAATTGTAATAACATAACAAATTACATTGTCATAGATAACATTTTCCTTTACATTTCTGAACTATTTCTGTTCAGGTCGCTTTTGATCTGACCCTTCAACGCGTCAGATCAAAAGTGACCCGATGGTTTGCTGCTGGTCACAGCTAATATTGGTAGACAGCTCGTGCGGGGATTAAAGTAGGTCATAGAAAAAATATGTCAATTCGAAAACAGTTTTTCTAAGAAAAAAATGACTAGAAAAACAAAAAAAAAAGTTTTGATAAAATTCTAAAAAATTTTTCAAATTTGCAGAAGTTTTTTGATTCTTCAAGTTTTTGATTCCCAAAATTGTGCTAAAAACTCCAAAAACTACTTTTACTTGAGCCGAACTAAATTTTCACGGCTTAAACTAAGCTTAAATAAGCTATTGTAGACCTACACGGTCACCTTATTAGCTCGAAATTAGACCCAAAAGTCAAAAATTTAAAACCGGTTTTACTCGACACTGTGAAATTATTTTCAGCTTTTTAATGTTCGAATCACGACTGAAAAGGCTTCAATATTATGTATCAATCGACCCATTCATATGTTTGCTTATGCTACCCGATTTTGCGTGGAAAAAAAGAAAAAAATTTAGAACACCTGAATACAACGTTCCTCCCCATTTTCATTGGTCGGAACAAAAAGTTTACATGAAAAGATGCCGCAGAAAATGGGGTGCATGATCTTTTTTGACTAAACAGAGCAGGGAGTTATTCTCCGGGTATTAGAACTTGAGCAATCTCATGAGGCAAAAACTTGCCTCAAATGTCATTTCTCTTATTTAAATGCGTCGACAATTCCACGGGTCAGATCAAAAGCGACCAGTTGGTTTGCTGCTTGTCATGTTAAATGTTGGTAGACTGCTCTTGTGGGATTTAAGGATTATGAACTTCTTGGTATTTAGCAGAACACCAACAGGTCAGTTGGTTACTCTGAAACTTCCTCGGCAGTTTAAAAAATACATTTTATCTCATTGTATCGTAAATTGATTCTTTTCCCTGCTCATAGAAATTCCATACGATGAATGTCGTGTGATATAGCTTCGGTTCGCATAATAATGCTCTTTTCTGATTAATTAACTTTTTTTAAAAAAGAGAAAAAGTCCTCTCCACTGGAAGGCAAATACACTTCTTGGTTTTTTTTGGCAAGACACTACTCAGCATTGGCACTAATTTGTGCTACACCGCCAGACCCCTGTTATTTGTTAGTCAAAGTGCAACTTCGACTTTTGTACAACACTTTCTTTTTAGAATACGGCCGCCACTCAAGCTTTTTGATACTGTTAGGCTAATGCAAGTAGGGATTTGGTGTTTTCACAGTGGGTACAGTTCTTTGCCGCTGCTCACGCTTCAGAGTACTTGTTGTTTCGACCATTGAAAAGGAGGAAGAACTCTGTATTCGGGTGATTTTTTTTGTTTTCCACGCAAAATCAGCTACCACAAATAATCATCGGAGAAAATTGAGTGTTACCATATTAAAAATCTTTCAGTCGTGATTTGAGCTCTCAAAAAAGTTTCCAAAAAACTCTCCCAGTTTCGAGAAAACGGGTTTAAATTTTTTGATTTTTAGTTAAATTTCCAGCGACAAACGCGATGAGTAACAATGTTTACATAGCAATTAAATATTTTTTTGAATTTTAGTTTCACAATATTTTTTTTTGCTATCGAGGAAACTAGTGCTGGATGTTTCCTTCAGCGCTTAATTGACAAAAAAGATTTTCAAAAAAAATTATTGTATAAAAAACATTATTTTTTTTAAAAAACATTATTTTTTTGTTTAGTAATCATTTTTTGAAAACAAAATTTGTCGATCATGCTTACTTCATTGATTATCAACGCGATCGTATAATTCTCGAATTATACCCCCTGTAAGATTTTTAATGAATATGAACCGGCTATCCTTGTTTGCTTCTGCAATTTCTCATCAAGCCGTCGTACGCAAATTCCTCCATACTTTTGTATCAATCAAAACTGTCCTTCTGTCCTTAATAAATCCTATTAGCATTGCAAAACAATTATGTTAGATTTTTCAGCTGAAACGTTAGGCCGCAAGAGCTACCCGTATTTTGAGGAGCATCAAGCAAATAAGTATCGTACCGCTCCGAAATTCAAGGAGCTTAAGGGGCATCTATTTTTTGAACAAAAAGCTTCGAGTTTTTTTAAAGTGAATGTTTTAAGTTTATTGCACATTTTTGCGTTTCTATCTCAAAATGAGTGAAAAGTTTATAAAAATTGCTGATTCATGTGTTACAAAAGAAAAATCTGTTACAAAAGAAAAAGAAAAAAATTTGTTACGAAAAATCGCTGTTGAAATGAAGAGTTTTGGTAAATTTAGTTAGTTCTTTGCTGAGCACCAAAAATAACATAATAAGAAGAATTTTTTTTCGACATTGAGAGATCTGGCTATTTTACAGACCTCCCACCTCTACTTCTCAATAATTTTACCTTTTGTTCAGGTTAAATTTCAATTTTTTTTGTTAAAATTTAGATTAAAAGAGTCATTTAGCTCGAGATAATTTTGTATTTTCTGTTCACATAAATTCGATAAAGAATTATGTTCATCTTAGAATGTGCTTTTTCTCTCTTTTTTGGTGATTTGTTCAAGTATTTGAATTTTTCTACTTGTTAAGGGTATTGCTTCCTTCCTACACAAACGCTCTAGATTGTATTTTTGTGTCATTTTTTGACCGAAAAAAAACATATCTCTAAAGGTTTTGCCTGATTTAAGACTATCGTGGAAAATCTTGCAAGAGCCTGGCAAGATTTTTTAAAGAGATGCATCTTCTCTAAAAGAATTTTGCAAGATAACCTCGCTTGATCAACTAGGGTGGACAAACAGACTTATTAAATTTCGAAATATGAGCCGCTGTTGTCTCATCGCAAACAGATTGAACAAATTTACAATGAATTAAACTGGCAGAAAATTTTTGGAAAAGCTCTTAAAACATTTAAAGTTTTTACCAGTTGACTTTTTGGCTGCCATTGATTTCATAATTCCTTTTATCAATTTAGGGAGGCTCATCAGTTTTAATTTTTGAGGATTTTACTTTGACAGGAAGTTTTTTATGTATTTCCGAGATTTTAACATTCAATTGCATGAGATTTCGATTGAAAAATACAAGGTTTTAAAATGATCGGTTTTTTGCTTGCAGAGGTTTAGCTCTCGAAAAAGGCCAAAGGCTCTCGAAAAAAAAACAACCGTTCATCTATTACAATATTCAACTATTACAAAAAAACTTCTCTACTAATACGTATTGAAAGAGTTTTCAAAGTTTTAACTGACACAATAAGTAGAAGTCACGTTTGCATAGCCTAATGTTTACTCTTTTCTATAATCTTTGTTATGTAGAATTTGAACTTCAAGTTGAACTCAACCTCAATTGGGAAATGAATTGACAACTCAGGAAAACTGCTTTCTTCTTGAAATCGATGGAAATCTATGAAATTGATGGAAATTTATTTCTCATTTTTTATTAACGTAAAAATTCTACTTTTCTTGTAGTAGCTGTGTCAAAATCTTAATTTTGTGTTTGGTCATCGGTTGAAAATAAAGAATTAGTTTTTTTTAGTATTTTGAAATAAAGTTACAAAAATTGAAATCTCTACATATTTAGATGATCGCTCTTAGTTTTTTTAACGTTAGATAACCGCGCATGAACACTTAAATAACCGCATTCGAAAGCAATAGTGTGTTCATTTAAAAATATTGCTAATCCAAAATTTCGTTTGTTAACCATGTTTTTGATTAGCACAAAGTTTCAGGAAAGTTCAACAAAACAAAATTGAGAAAATATTTCTACGCCCCTGTGATCAGTAGCGTGGAAAATATTTGTTCGCTACTGTGATCAGCTCTCTTATGATATTCACTTACTTCTATGAGGAGGGTAGTATGGAGTTGATACTAGAAATTTTAGTGATTGACCTATTTTTTTGCATGATGGTTACGAGCCAACGTTTTATTTTTAATGTCGATCATATTGTTGAAATGATGTTTTCTCCGCTGAATTATACAGTCATTGCTTATAACAATTTGAAAACCGAACGTGCATTGTTCTGTTCTATCTCCCACCACACGGTTCTTGTTGCTATTGTAAAAGCCCATGTGATGTTATTGATTCTATAAGACAATTTTGAAGCGAATGCAGTGTACTTGACGAAATTGAATGGCTAGTTTTGAGTGATTGCAATTTTCTTGACGTCTACTGGGAATTTTTAACGACGATGCTCTCAGATGAACAGATTCTGATAGACTTTTGGACAGATCTGATAGACAGTTATGGATGCTAATATCAGCAATCACGTCTCAGTTTTTCATATTTAAAAAGTTCGACCCAGCTAAAACATCGTTCATGTCAAGTAACCTGTTGCCGAGACGTACTTTTGATTTTGACAAGGTCAGATCCAATAGATTTCCTTTGTCAAATTATGTCATAAAGCCCTTTTTTTGAAAACTAATAGTACGAGATTGTCCAGGATGCTTTTCATAAAAGCAGCTACTTGAAAGTTAAAAACGGTCCACCACATAAACAAACTTGAAACTGCTCATAGATAGAATAACAACACAGCAAAAACTAACCAAATCGAAAAAGATGTCAAAAATTTGAATGCATTGGATAAGTTTGCCATGCTGAAAAATTCAAAATCCTATGGTACCAATGAAGCATTTGCTTTGCTAAAATCAATGAATTTCTCCAAAACTTACCCTTCAGTTATGTTGTACAAGGTTAAAAAAGCTGACTCTGATTTCCTCAAAAATGCGAGATCTACTTCATCAAATGGTGGAGTTCCGGGTAGTTTTCTGAAGAATTACGCGACATGCCTCACCCTTTTTGTTTATTTACTCTTCAATTATGTCCTGTGAAAATGCTCATGGCCAAATAATTGGAAAAAGTGCATTAGTCACTCAAATTCACAAGTAAGAAATCAAACGTTTTGTTCAAAATTATCGACCGAATTCGATTTTGCCAAATTGATCTCTTCTATTGAAAAAAAATTGTTTTCGACCTCCTATACCGAAAATCTTGGAATTTTTAAATCAAAGACAACACGATTTCAGATAAAACATTCATGCCGGTCTTTCAAATGTTACAAGTGAAGTTCCTCAGGGAAGTATACTGGGTCCTCTGCTGTTTCTTATTTTTATCGATGACGTTCTCTGTCTTCTCAGTTGTTATGTTTTTTTTGCTCCGAAAATGATGCAAAATTGGACCGGTAGATCTTATTTCCAGCAGAATATAGCATTATTTTGACGTCCTGAGTCTTTGGTCTCTGACTATACCAAACTTTGGTCTCTGACTCGTACCTGGATCAAAACATCGACAGGCCTACGCGAGTGACAAACCACAATGAACCATCACTACTAAATATACTAACTGACAAGACTCTTGAACCGTCAAACATTGATTACGTCTCCCCATTGGGCAAAGGCGATCATGCACTTATTTAGGTTAAATTCAAATTCCGCATGAGGGAACCGAAGTAAGATAAGATTGAACTACAACAGAGGAAAATAAGCGGAGCTTTGCTCCGAAATTCAATACAAGGTCAAATATGACGAGTCATTAACACAACTGGAAAATATTCAAGTCCAAACTTGGTGATGCAACGAAAAAACATGTTCCAAAAGTAAAAATCCAATTTAGGCAAAATAAACTACCAATGAACAACGAAGTCAGGCAAGCAATATTACAAAAAAAGTTTTTTTTAGAATAAAGAAAACTCAACGAAAAAACTCAACTTATTGAAAAAATTGGAATAGAGTTTTAAAAATGACACGGAATTGTACTCTTACACACGAGGAGAAACATCGAATAGTGTAAAAACCCAAAAAAATTTCTGGAACTTAGTTAAAAAGAAACTGAAGTCAACCGTGACGATACCTGCACTCAAGCTAGGAAAAAATGTATGTGCAAGAACTGATAAAGACAAGGCTGAGGCGCTATCAAACTTTTTTAAATCAGTTTTTACTATAGAAACGCCAGGAGACTGGACGTAGAAAATCAAGAAAAGCTAATATCAGATGAACTTTACCTCACTGGAGAGATAACTTTGAAAGAACATTTTGAACTACACATAACAAAATCAATGGGCCAGATAATCTGCACCCAAGGATTCTCTATGAAACTCAAATGCAATAGTCAAAACTTTGAGTTTAATATTTGAAAATTCATGGGAAGTTGGTGAAACTCCTGAGGATTACATCCATGCAAATGTCACGCGATACAAAAGAAGGACTCAAAGAACAATCCAAATAATAATAGACCTGTCAGCCTAACATCAATATGCTGTAATGTGCATTAGATAACACAAGCTCTGTTACCTTAGTATGAACGAAACGATATCGAATCAGCAATTTATATTTTTACCAGGCCGATCGACAACACTTCAGATGATAAGCGCACTGGATGACTGGACAGCAGTGTTAGACAAAGGCAATGAAGTCGATGTTATTCATATTGCCTTGCAAAAAGGTTTTGATAGTGTTATCCATAGAAGACTATTGAACATTATCTCCAGATATGGAGTCAGAGGCAAAACTCTGGTCTGGATAACGGCCTCCTGTTCAAAAGGAAACAGCGATTATTAATGAACGAAAATCATCAGACTGGGTCCCTGTCATCAGCGGGGTCCCTGAAGGATCGGTACTAGGACCAGTACTGTTTGAATAGTACTTCAACTCCATGACAGACGGAGTCACCTCAAATATGTTTTTTTTAATGATGATGGTGCAAAAATTTACAGACCAATTAGAACCAACGAAGAAAGAGCCAAACTGTAGATTGATCTGAAACGACTATCGACGAGGTCCAAAGGAAGTTAAATGAAATTAAACATATCAAAATGCCACAAATTAACATTATCAGGAAGAAGGAAGATGAAAGAAAGAAATTATACATTGGATGGCAAAAACTCCTTCAGCAATGTAGAAAACGAGAAAGAATTGGTGGTCAGCATTGAATCCAGATTACTTTTTCGAGAGCATTTTGTTCAGAAAACAAAGTTAGCTAATAATACGGTTGCAATTATCAAGACAAGATTTTTGAACTTAACGGAGGAAATCATGGCGATTCTCTACAAAACCTTGGTGAGACCGCATCTGGAATACGCCAATCAGTCGTTAAACCCATTCCTGAAAAAAGACAAACTAGCGATTTAAAATGTTCAGCGAAGGGCAACCCGAGTAATCCCAAGCGTATGCAATTTAGGATACCATGAAAGATTGAAAGTTTGAAGCTGCCTACCCTGGAGTACAGAAATTAACGTGGGCGTATGATAGAAGTGTACAAAATCTTGAACTGTGTTTATGATGTAACAGCAACTGAAAGAATGTTTACAATAAATGAAAGGAATTCTCGTGGAAATCCGTGCAAATTGATAACAACAAAGTCACGAACTTGTTTACGAAGTAGCTTCTTCTTTATAGTAGCCATAAACGACTGGAGCTGACTACCAGAGTCTGCAATTTCCAGCGTTCATATCAACTTGAACAAATCGAGGCTGGAGAAACACTGGGAAAAGGATATGTATGATACATCCTTTCTCGAATGACGAATTGGACGTCCACAGAAGGAGCTGATTGACATAGGCTGAGAAGCCTAGAGATCAGAAATTACCTGTGTAATTGTAGTTGCCAAAACGTTTGCGTTTTACTTCTTAAATATATTTTTTCTGCTATTGAAGTGATAAACTAAGGATAGTTTTGTAATTTTTGAACGTTTGCGCTGCTAAAAGTGTCATCAGAATAGAAAGAATAGTGCGTACATACAGTAGATCAGAAGATCGAAAAAAGTGTCGAACACTATAATAACCTAAAATACACGTTATGATATCTACTGATGACGTTCTCTGTCTTCCAAATTGTTATTGTTTTTCGCTTCGCAAATGATACAAAATTGTATCGGGAGATCTTGTTTTCAGCAGACTGCAACATTATTTCGACGTCCTGGGTCTTTGATCGGCTGCTAATGAGCTACGGTTCATAAAAATTTTATTTTCTGACAAGTTAATTAGAATTGAATTCGTGTTCACGGACTTTTAAAATAATTTATTCAGAGTTGATGTGGTAGAAAAAAACAGTAACTATGACTGGTCAAAATTTTTACAGAATGGAATGATGCTGAAATTAAGTGGCACTACTTATTTGAAGTTGAGCTGCAGCAAAATAAAGATTCTTTTTCATCAAAGAGGCAAATAAAATGTTCAAGTATAGCCGGAAACTTTCACTGCCACTAAATGAAGACGATTTGCCGTTTCCTCAGGCTGTCATTCAGCCTCGGACGCAGATGGTCAAATGTCTTCTCTCCTTGAAAGCAGCTTCGAAAGATAGTAACGGTGAAGATGAGGCTAGATGGGAAGAACGTTTTGCCTTGGCTCTCGTGAAAAATCTAAATTCGAGAAGTTTTGATGAGTTATTGAAAGCACTCGCATCACGGGGTACCCAACCAACGAAATGCGTTTTTATCAAAAGGTTAGTGACCAATGACAAATGTTTTCTACAAAAGCAGAACTAAGCGTGTTTTACTTTTGCTTCTGATTTTCAAAGTGAGAACTTTGTCTTCGGGTATTGATTTTTAAAAGTGGGTAAGAACTTTGTCTGCGGGTGTTTAGATTGTTTTTTTTTGTTTTCTCCACGCAAAATCAGGTACCACAAATTATCAACAGGAAGGCTCGTGGGATAAATCTTTGTCTAGTCATAGGTTCAACATGAAAAATCATGGCCATTTGTCCTTCAATAAGAAAGCATAATTCCTAAATCTTTTTCAATTGGTAGAAGATTGCTTTTGCCGACCATCGGCCTAATGTCGCCGGTAGACGCGCTTCACGGCAATAAACGGTTCTGATTTTCGTATAGAATCCTGCCCTCTGTAGAAAAGCTCGGAAATTAAGTCGTATTTCGAGCGAGTAAAGCGAACGAGGTACGTTTGTTAGATGAAAGTCGGTTCTTAAGAGCGAGAAAATGTTTTTTTTTCTGGAAAAAGTTTCATATAGCGTTTTCTTGTTGTTTTTGTATTCTTAATTTGACGACAACTGTAATCGATTATGATAAATTTCTAAGCTTCCATTTGTCTCTCATTATAAGGCACCTTCAAACGGCAAAGTTTGGAAAAAAAATCAGTTTTAATTCCCTAATATTTAATTCAATATTTAATCCAATATTTAATTCAATATTTCCCCAATATTTAATTCAATATTTTAGTCTCATATTTTTTGCTTTCATTATTTGGCCCTTTTCTACCACCCACATTTGATATTAAGTTTCAAAAAACAGTTTTTACATTGTCTTAATTAAATGAAATTTTGCATGGTTAACAAACTTCTTCTTACCTTATATCGTAGCATCACGCATTCAGCCATAATAACAGGTACAACAACTACGAAAATGGAATAGTTTAGATGCGAGTGAAAGTGGAAAAAAAGTGAATGTTTTTGGCTCAGTTTGTAACTGCTTGCTTCAGTCTGCTTTTAAACTTCAAATGTACAATCGAACTTGATGTAAACGGTAATTTTTTTTTATTTGCTCAACAAGGATGAATTTTGGTCGGGTTCCTCGTTTTGGTTAGTTCTTTTCCAGCTTCTTCTTTGTTCCTGCGAGCGCAAGTGTCTTATAATCGGGAACTAGGCTTTTTCACGCAAACCACTCTTCTTACAATAAATTGAACTCTATTATTGATTCGTAACAACTTGCACGTTATTTCCTACTTCGCCTGGATAACGCTGTTACTTGTGCAGACTAAGGTATGGGGTTTGAGTCACGGCAGGACCTTGTTTTTTTCAGTATCTATGAAATATAACTTTTTTTCCGTTTAAACTTGAATTCTTGGACTTTCGTTTGTAGGCTCAAGTTTTGTCGGCTTAGGTGCCGCATCACGTGTTTTCCTTATACAGTAAGCAAGTATCAAGGTATTTGCAAGCGTTTATCATTGTAGTTTCAATGGGGACTTGAAACATTTCAAAATTTAAAAAAAAATGGTTTGGTTCGTTTTCAACTGGCGTCTGCTCAAAGATTGTCGACTTCGTTTCCGCTTCGTAAGTTTAGTTCGGTTGCAAATTTGAATTTCAAACTTCTTGCTTGTTCTTGTTAATTTTGAATTCCTGTCTGTTATGAATGTGGTCGGTCCGAACTGTCTGTGCTAGTTGCCAAGCAACTGGCTACTCCTGTTAGTATATGTACTTAATTGAAAGACTATTCTTTTAAATTTGTCTAGGCTGGTATGGAGGTACATTTGCTGCTTTGTTGAAGTTCCCCAATTTTTAATTCATTGTTTTAGTCTAATATTTTTTTTCTTTCATTATTTGGCTCTTTTCTACCACCCACATTTGATATTAAGTTTCATAAAGCAGTTTTACATTGTCTTATTTAAATGAAATTTTGCATGGTTAACAAACTTCTTCTTACCTTATATCGTAGCATCACGCATTCAGCCCTAATAACAGGTAAAACTACTAAGAAAATGGAATGGTTTAGATACGAGGAAAGTGGAAAAAAGGTCAATGTTTTTGGCTCAGTTTGTAACTGCTTGCTTCAGTCTGTTTTTAAACTTCAAATGTACAATTGAACCTGATGTAAACGGTAATTTGTTTTTTTTCATTTGATGAATTTTGGTCGGGTTCCTCGTTTTGATTAGTTCTTTTCCAGCTTCTTCTTTATTCCTGCGAACGAAATTGCTTTGTTTGGTTTTCAACTGGCGTCTGCTCAAAGATTGTCGGCATCGTTTCCGCTTCCCAAGTTTTGTTCAGTTGTAAATTTAAATTTCAAACTTCTTGCTTGTTCGTGTTAATTTTGAATTTCTGTTTGATAAAAACAGGTATTATGGAAATTTATGGGATTAGGTTTTTTATCTTATTTGACGCTTTCGAAATCTTTTCACTTTTGGCCTAATTATGCCGATTTTCAAAAAAGGAATTGCAATAGAAAGACCGTTCATTCCCCTGTGTGTGCAAGCTTAATCCCCTAGTCTTTTTTAAATCCACTCTACAGCCTTCGAAAAATCTATGGGGGATGATTTTAACCACTTTTTTTCGTTTTCTGAAAAACTAATCTCGCAATTTTAGACCGTTCTGTAAATCTCTTCCCGAAAACTGAATTCACTAAGTATCAAACAGCTATCTCCAGCTTTAGCTATGCCCCTCGTTGTCTCTTATCGAGGCATTCAAATATTTTGGTTCACCTAGTTTTTTTCAGCATTCTTCATTTTTTTTCGACTTGATTTATTTTTTATATTGGCATTGTACCGCAAATGGTGCGAAGCTCTGCGTACACGCTTTTTATTTCGACGTATTTTTTTTTCACTGAAGTGAGTGTGTTGAACCTGAAAATAGTTAACATTTTTAAGCTAACGAGCATCTTACGGGGCTTTTCGGATAGGCGCACACAAAACCAAAACTTCACACGAGCTTTCATCTTTGAAATTAATCAGTAGATTTTGTCTTGTATTAGTTAAATTCAACCAATCAAATTCAAAAATTATAATTCAATTATCAAACTATTAAGAAGATTAATTTTGGGCCGTAGAAAAGAAATTATCTTGCTGCTAATTCTTTTATGAAAACTTTTTAAAATTGCCTTTTTTGATCTAGGCCCTCTATGGACGGCAGAATGCAAATAGGGGCCCGCAAAGTGGTGCCCCATGTAGCTGTTTTTAAATTGTGGCGCAACCCCAGTGTCAGACAAGCCACCCAACTCCTCGCATGTCATCCAGCAACGTCAGCTGGAGCCCAGACTCCTGCTACGAACAGTGGTGCTAGCGGTGGTTCGTCTTCGTCTGCATCATCTTCCACAGCATCATCATCTTACAATTATAAGAGCAATTCTCTGACCCACATGCAAGAGTACACGTGCATTAACCCATACCACTACCAGCTCACGTTTCCGCTAGAAATCACATCAAAAAAGCCAATAGTAGAGGACATATCGCGTATAAAAGAGAAAGGTGGGGAGCAGCGTGAACACGATGGAATTCACGTGAACGGATCTCTAACGAGTCAGAACTCAGTGGAGTTTTGTATGTCAGATGATGGTTAGTTTTTTCTATTCAATTTTAATTCTTATTAAACTAAGTTGAGTTTTGAGCTAGCTTGTCTTATAATCCTATCCACGTGGTTTTTTTATCGAAGTAAATGGTACCATCATGTCTCGTTCCTTTTTGTCTGCTTATCTGTTAGGTTTAAACAAGACTGTCCCGGTTTTTTCTTTCTCTTCAGCATGTGTTCCAATAGTTGTTTCTTTTTGTTGCTTCAATTGGTTTTTACTACTATTGTTCTTGTAAACATTGAGGGAATTTTAAGCCATTAAGAAAAAATTTATTCGGAATGGGATCGGATTTTGGCACATATTCAGTTGCGCGGCTCACTTTAATTTTAAAAAAGTCGGCGACTACTTTATGATTTAATTGTTGCTCGATGAAGCTTCACAAAATTGTCAGTTGGCGCGTAAGTAATTCATTTATAAATGGTACATAAAACTCAGGTGGTACTTAATGCGCTTAAAATTAGTTTTAAAATGTCACCTAATTTTCTCAGATTATATTCTGACGTTCATGAAACGAAGTTTACGAAATATTGCCATCAGTTTCAGTGTAAACTAAAAAAGGAGAATGGTTAGCATTTTGCAAATTTTTGTTCACGGAATGCTGAAATTAGTAGAATGGTGTGTTTTAAATAATAGAGTAAAAATTACAATAAATTGTTGTGTTTGGGCAGTGTACAGGTAACGCCTAGTCTTTGTCTAAGAGGCAAATAGTTCAAATTCTGGGCTACCTTTTTGGGAAAATACCCAGTTAGTTTTTTCGGCTAATTTTTTTAGCAAACGTTATCAAATTGGAAGATAGAATTTTTCCATATTAACAACTTATCTAACAGAATTGCTCGATATTCGAAATTTTATGTAATATTGGTTGTAAATTTACCCACTCGGGTTTGGTATAATTTGAGTTTTTCATTTTTTTTCTGTTTACTCGCCTTAAAAGGTTTTGGTTTATATTATATCGTCTTTGTGGCTTCTTATTGCGAGTGAGCAAAAAAGTTTGTTATGCGCGTGTGTGTTTTGAAGTGGGGCTTCATATTTTTTTGAGTTTTTTTGATTTTGTGAGTCGAATCGAAAATAAACTTCTTCTCTGACTCAACGTATTTATGCTCAAGTTTTTTCGGTTTTGTTGCCGTTTTGTTAGTTTTTTCCGGTGCTTATTTAACCTTGAATTTTTTTTTCGAAATCAGTTTAAATCAAGAATTTGAGACGAAGCCTGATTTTTTTTGGTTATTTTGGTTTTCACGCGATAGATTTTGTCTCATTTTCTGCCAGTTTTTGTGCCATGCTATCTTTGTTCTGTTTTGTAAAGAATGAGAAGCTCAGCTTTGCTTCTGAGTCAAATTTTGTAGTAAAAATGAAAACGAAATTCCACTTCAAGTTTCTGTCACGTTTTCTTGCCACTTACCAATATACAACCAAATATCTGTTGTGCGCATCAAGTTTCATCACAAGTTGAATGCAGTTTTTGACAATAGAAGTCTTGGGCATTACAAGTTTTTTCCTATTTTTGCTCCAAATTGATCCTTTCGCCTGGGTTATGTTCAGGAGGTTTTATAATCCCTAGATTTTCGAAAAGGGATTGCCGTATGTTTTGAAACCCATATCTTTGAAGTTTTCCCATGGACCTAATTTTATGCGAACGAATGTTAAAGTATAAACAGGTATTCTCCTATATTTTAGTCTGAAATATTCGGAGGTTTGTGTAAATGAACGAAGTCACATTAATATTGACATGTACGTGTATATAGGTCGTGTGGTGTTTGTTTTCAAGAAAAAGTCTTAAAATTTTATCACTCTGTATTTTGAACTTTCGCGGTTGGACTTTTGTGTCTGACGTTTAATTCAAGGTTTTTTTGCTAAATTGAAGGCAAATTTAGTTGTACAATAACGAAAGAACAAGTGGCGCAAAAAACTTGATTGATTGATTGTTGAAAAATGTTCAAAAAATTATCAGTAGACTTTTCGGCTTTCAAGAGTTCCTTGACTTTTTCCTTCTGTCTGTTAGCTTTGTTCCTTCTGCTGGAAGATTTGTGTTTTGTAGTATATTTGTCGCGGAATTTTTTTTCCCAAAGAAGTTATTGAAGAAATTCACTTCATTTTCTCAAGCCTGAAATAAATTTCGTGTTTGTGCTCTTGATCTGCCGAACAAACTTTAAAAGCTGTAATAGCAAGGTTTATTTGTTGTGATGTAATTCGTACTTTTTGTCTTTAACATGGCAATCTCTGATCATAAAAAAAAACGAAAGACTGATTAAATTTTCAGTAGTTGCTGCAATTCAAAGCGATTTTGTTTTTGTGAGTCGATGAGCGTGAGTGTTATATAGGTCGCGATGATTTTTCAGGAAAAGTGTTAAGATTTGTTCAGACTGAAATTTAATTTTTTGTGGTTTCACTGTTTCGTTTTCTTTTTAGTTTCAGTTTATTTCCTTTGTTAAAAGGACGGCAAACTCCACTATCGAACAGAAAAAGTGCACAGCTCACGAAAACGCCATCGACTTTTAGATTCGTTAGTGGAAGTTTAATTTTCAGATTTCGCAGCAAAGTAAAAATTTAGTTTATTGATCAAGTTTTCTGAATCTGAGTTTATTTGGGTGAATCCTAAATTGTTCTAGAAATTCAAAGAGCTTTCAGGACATCTAGTTTTTCTTTAGAACTCGAAAGTTGAGATTTTTTCAAAAAACAAGTCGGTGTTTTTTTTCTGATTACTTGCATTCATTGACTCTTGTCTTTTATAGTTTTTCCTTGTTACTTTAAAAAAAAATTTACCCTAGCGATAAGAAAGGGTATTGCAATAGGTTACTGGACTTTTTTTACCGTTAATACAGGACTCATCGACTCCTGGTGGTATTTTGTTCACAGGACTCATCGACTCCTGGTGGTACCTTGGTTCATAACGAATACAAATTTCTTACTGTCTCGTGCCCGCTTAGCCTGTAGGTTACGAATACGCTTAGGAAGGCAAAGGTCCTGGGATTGAATCTGACGAGTACCCATTTTTTTTTTTCAAACGGTAAAAAGTCCGGTTCAAAAAAAAAATTCGGCCTATTTTTTGTCTGCTTATATTTTGTCGGCTTAGTTGCCAGATCTAAGAATCAGATTTGTTTGCGCAAAATAGTTTCACTGTACTTGTCAATTGTCTTAGCATCTAAAAGTTCGGCCGAATCCAAATTTGCTTTGTGCATTGGTTGTTTTGTTACCATCTCGATTTGTTATTTTTTTTATTTTTCTTTTCCTTTTTTTGTCTTAATTGGTTTCGGCTGAGTTTATATCTACTAAGTGGACTCTTATTTCATTTTTTGATAAACGAGAAAAGTTTTTGTGTACGTGTGTGTTTTGAGGAGAAGGGGGACTCGAATTTTTTATTCAGAAGTTTTTGATTTTTTTTTGGGTTGAAGGGCTGCTGCTGGTTTTTTTTACCGCTTGATAAGTTTTGCTCCGATGCTAATTTTGCAGTCTGTTGTCTTGCTACGCTTTTTTCGAAACGATCTGCATTTAGTTTGATAGATTGGTTGTATGTATATTTATAGAACATCGAAAGTACTTTTTTGCTGATGATTTTGTGGCATTCGATTAAGCTCTCGGTTTAGTTTCCGAATTGTGCTTACCACCTTGGTTTTAGTACCTATATTGTTTTCGCGGATACTTTTTGGGCAGTATATGTATATTTTCCAAGAAGAATTTGCCATTAATTTTGGTTAATTTTCAGCTAATGGGCCTTCGGCTTTAATTCTGTCGGTTTATTTGCCTAATATTTTGTTTCCTAGAACTTTTCGATATTTTTCATGAGATAATTAAGACTTCGTCGCCAAAGTTAAATTTTTGAATGCTAAAATTCAACCCCAGTTGGATTTTTTTAAAAATTTTAAAAAATTTAAACAGAAAATTTTTTTTGTTTGTAGTTGTTTCTGCTACGCTTACAACTTTCGATTTCCTCTTTGATAGTTCTTGAGTGTCTTGCTTTTTTAATCCTATGCTTGTTGTATCGCAAGTGGTTCGAAGCTCAGCTTCGCCTCTGTGTTAAATTTGTCGTTGGATATTATTGTTTTCTGAACACATATTCACAAGCGGAGCGTGAGCGCGGTTTTCTGTTTTAGTACGAATTTATTTTATTCCTTTGTTTAAAAACAAATACAAATTGGGTCTGTGAATTGAAGACCAGATCGATCATATGAGCTATGTTCTGCTTTATACGAAATTCAGTATAAATAAATCGTAGTATGTAGGTTTACTAATTGAAAGTATATATAAAACGATGGTTGAGGAAAGTTAAGGCATTAAAATTCATTTAACTCACAAAAGACACTTTTGTTGATCGGGTTGTTTTTTTTGTCTTAAAATTTGATTTTTCGCAGTTTTGATTTGTAATTTTTCTTTTCAAGTTCAATTCAAATTCGTTTGCTAAAAAGACGGTAAATTAGTTTAGTTGTTCAGTTTTAAGATTTTTCAACGGAATGATTAAGTTTTCAGTGATCCAGTTTTCTCAAATTGGGTTAATTTTATCTAAAAATGCTATCGTAAAATTTTCTTTTTGTTCTGAGAGCTTATAAGGCCATATTTACTGAAAGTAGATATATATCGAAAAATAAGTCTTTTTCCGTGAAGTTTCTGTTCTGTTTCCATGAGTTCATTGACTCTTTTCCAACTGTTTAATGTCTATGTTTTCGATTTGATTTCGTTTGGGTTATCTCTTGTTTTTTCGAAACTAAGCTTTTTTATGGCCACAATTTGCTGATAGCAGGTAGACCTTAGTAGGCTTGTAATTAGCAAGCGTTATCAATCGGAATATAGACCTTTTTGGGTTAACAACTTGTATAACAGAATCAGTTGGTATCTTGGTTAATAATGAATTCAAATTTCGCAGCGTCTCCGGCACGCTGAACCTGTAGGCAACAAATGCGCCTGGGACGGCAAAAGTCTTGGATTCGAATCTGACCGGGACCTGCTTTTTTCTCATGGGAAATTATGAGTTGCAAACAAATTGTCGGTTTATTAAAGCTTATGTTTTGTCGGCTTAGTTGCCACATCTTAATTTTTTTGCTCTATGCAGTTGTCATTGTAGTTGCTTTCTATGCTTTCATGTTTTTCTGCAGTTGTAATTCTGCTAGCCTCGACTCCGTATATTTTCCTTTTTTTTTCAAAGTTATTCGTGACACTATTTTTTTATTTTTTGTTGATAATTGTTTTTGAATTTTCATTAAACGCCGTCGAATGTGTTTCTGGACGCGTTTTTTGCGCAATTAGAAAATCTTTCCGGACAACGTTTTGAAGTTTTTAATGTATGGTTTCTTTGAAAAGAAATTTTTTCCGTGTTCTTTGAAATCAGTGGCTCTCCTTTTCTTTCCTGTCTGCTAGCTTGCAATGCTATTTTGTGGTGACGGTAGTGATGCGAAGCTCTGCTTCGCCCCTGTGTGTAATTGTGTATGATTGCGTAAAATTTGTCAGTTGTTTGACCAAAAAGTTTTTTTGTGTGTTTTTATCCGTCTTTTGATGCACGTTTTAAAATGGGCTTGAGTGAGAGGACAAAAATTTTAATAATAAAGCAAAATGTTAACAATTTTGTCTTTTAGTTTTCAGGCATATAGCTTTAATCGAACCTTTTACCAGCTTGCTTGCTTCGTGTTGCTTATTTTTAACTTCATGGCTTCCACAGTATGCGAAACAAAAAAAACAACCGGTCTTTGACTGAAAAAACTTCCCAACTTTTTTGGCTTAAAATAGTGTTTTTTGATATCTTCAGGAAAATTAAGCTTTGACTTTTGGGCCACCTTTACAGCTTTTTGATAGTATGTGCTTTGGCATTCGAATAGTAATAGTTTAACACAGTCGATGCATTTTAAATCCATCAATTGAACCGAAAAAAGCGATTTTTTTTCAAACTTGTTATATTCCAATTGCAAAATGGTGTCTGTTTGTGCATAGCATTCAAACTATTACTTGCAAATTTGTGTCAATTTGTGCATAGCATCACTTTTGCTGCATAGCATTGGCAATTTGTTAGCATATGGTAGCTGCTTTATTTGTGACTTGGGTTTGTCGGTGGTTAAGCGTGCGTGCGTGGCTGAGTGCTTAGTGCGTGAGACTCAAAATCTCCTGATTGCAGTAGGCGGAAGATCGAATCCTAGACCTAGCCGAATTTTTGCTAATTGGAGGTAACTACTTTTTTTTTCACTTGATAGAGCTGCTTTACCATTTCAAGGCTATTTTCTATATCTATTTATCTATCTATAGATACTATATTTAAATGCTTGCCATTTTTAATTGTTTTTTTTTTTGCAACAGTTAAGGGCATAACGTATCTATGCGTTGTTAAGTAAGCTATATCGCAAATTGCAATGCGTACGAATTTTTTTTTCGATTTTACAATTAGAGTCTAGTGTTTGTTCCACCTAGTTAAAATTTAGCAACACAAAAGTGGGATGCTGTCAGAGTTTCCCCAGGGTTTGCGAGTTTGGTCTTCAATTAGACGATTTTTGTGATGTTTTTCAAAGGTTTTCAGAAAACTCAACTCATACAATAATTTACATAAACTTGAAATTTACAACCCTATTGTTGGGTGCTGTGAGAGTACTCTCAAGGATTGCCAATCTTGCCTCCAAATTTGACTGCTCAAATCTTTGTAGTTTTCGAGATATAACGTGTTTTAAGATTTCTTAATTTTTTTTATAAAAAAATTAGATTTTAAAAAATCAGAAGATTTGAAATTCCTAGTCTTGCAGTTGTGTATTGTGAGGGTACTCTCAGGAGTTTAAATAAATCGTACGTCAAAATGCGCTGCTCAAATCCTCTCAGTTTTTGAGATAAGACGTTTTTTGTGATTTTTCAAAAAACTTTTAGAAATCATAAATTTAAAAATTGTTGTCAAATTTTGAAATTCTCAACACTCTATTTAGCGGCTGACAGAATTTTATCGACGGTTTTGAATCGAATCTTACTTTCAATTATGACTGTTCAAATCTTTGTAGTGTACGAGATATGACGTTGTTGTGTTTTTTTTTTTCGAAAAATTTTCAGCAAATTTAATTTTTGTTTTCAAATTTGAAGCCTTCTGTTTTGTAATGGGCGGAGGGGACTGTCAGAGTATTTTCAGGGGTTGCTAATCTTGCCTTCAAATATGACTGCTCAATTTCTGTAGTTTTCGAGATTGACATTTTTTGCGATTTTTTCAAAAAAATGTTCAAGAAAACTTAAATTTAATTTTTTTCTTCAAATTCTCAACCCTTTTGTTCGGGGCTGCCAGGGCACTCGAGGGGGTTTCGAATCTTGCCGCCACATATGTTTTTTCAGGACTTTAATTTTCCAGATGACGTTTTTATGGTTTTTCAATCTTTTTCGAAACTAAGTTTTTTCCCTGTAATTGGGTACTGTGAGAATTTAGCGTCCAAATGCGACTGCTCAAATGCTTTTAGTTTCCAAGATGTGACGTGTTTAATGTCATTTTAAAATTTAAGTTAAACGCTAGTTTAATTTAATAAAGCTGCTTTTTTGTCGTGTTCTCGCTAATGTTTGCGAAGCGCAACTTCGCCTCTGTGTTGAGCTAGTTGAAAAGCGTATTTTTAGTTATAAACCTCTAAATGGCTGTAATGCTGCCTTTTTTTCCAACTTCGCTCGATTTTATTAACAAATGCTGAGTATTCAAATGGGGCAGGCGAAATTGATGAATTTCATTCAGAATAGTCCTAGAGGGTTTTCTTCTTCACTTCTTTGTTTTCTCTACAAAAATTAAACACAAATGCCCTCTTCACTGCGGTTTATTTAGCTTTTTTGTGTCTTTTCGGGTTGATTTAAACCTAGGGGTATTAACACCGCGAACAGGGTTAAAAAAGTTGTGTTTGCTTGACTTGTGTGTATTCAAAAAAGGAAAAGCTAAATAACTCTATTTAAAGGAGTGTAACTGAAAAGACTCGAAAGCAGCAGTTGGACCTATCAAGTCACCCTGATACGGATAATTTTTCTTTGTTTTGTGATTATTTCAAACAATTGTCACCGGTGTGTTAATGTGATTTGAGTAATTCATTCGCATTGAGTTGAAATGGATTCAGGAAGTGAGTGAGTCACATGCTTCCTTGAAAGAGTGGTTATTTACCGCCGCGTTGCAATAATTGCGCGGAATTGAAAGAACAAGGAACCTACGCTGACCTAGAAAAGCTCCTCGTAGCGATCAACTGGGTTCTGATTGTCGGCATGGTGGAAATTGGGTCACTTTTACACAACTTTTCTCTGATAGTTTCGATTCGATTGCCGCTGCAACATTTCGAAATTTTATTGCTCTTTTTATAGGCTATGTAGGACAGCGTGTGCACAGTTTGCAAAGTGCTTCTAAGTTACAAACGTTTGCTCTGCTTATCCATGTAGACGATTTTTTGCTTGTTTTGATGCTGTTTGTATTGTAATTTGTGTTGATTTAATTGAATTGCTGATGGGATATCCTCCGACTGAGGGAGTTCTCAAACAATCACACAGGGAATGAACAAACAGGCTGAACTGTCTGGGAAATTGTTTGCTCTTTAATCATTTCTCAAATCAAAAAAGTGTCCTTTCATGACTGCGCTTTATAGTGGCGCTGCTTCAAACCATTCTCGCACGTCACCATAACGCTGAATGGAACACATCGAATCTCGCAAACCCAAAAACATCAATTTTTTTTGATTTTCCTTCAGATTTAACCGGGCCTGTCTGGCTTTCTGTTTTTTTTTATTATTTTACTGGAGATGCTATTTTCGGTTGTCTGCTATAAGTTGTAAAAATCTAGTTGCGTTAGCTGAAAATTGACTATAGTTGCGTTATGACTTCATCATCGTTGTTACAGATCCCAGAGAAATAAGTTGGTCATATTCTATTTCTTGCGGATTGGACTCGTAAATTTATGACACGTGACTTTAAAACTGTGTCTCTAAATTCACAACTTGGTCAAATAGACCAGTTTAGTTGTAAAGATTTGCAATGATTTAGTGTTGGTGTTTTTGACATGAATTATTGATATTGACGCAAGATAGGTGACCGCTGTCGACATTATTTGGGCGATTTTCAGTGCGGCGCGGGGCTGTAGATTAGAGTTTTAATTGCACTTCTTTCAACTAGCACATTAAGGGCCCTGTCGGTAAAGCAAGCCCACGACTACGACATTCCACTCCAGCTATCACAAGAATAGCACCGAGCTGAAGTCATTCATGATGGCTACTGAAGACTTACTTGGTCATACCCATTTCTTTATCTGATCACGTGAATGTATGATGTCTATATTTGCGATGAAAGGCGCGCTGATTACAATACAATAACGACACACTTGGGTCGGAAATGACTCTTTTGAAGTTCAAGCTCAGTTTGCCTAGTTGGTGTCTCTTGAACAGTTGTTAAATTGTATAGGCGAAACCTTAACCCTACTTTCAAATTATTCTTGCTCATAACTGATCCGTATTCTCAAATATTTCTGCGTCAATTCAAGTTAGCCAAATCTTTCAAATAACTAATTCTTGTAGCGCGGATCCTATGCGTTTATATAACTACGGCTCCAAATGCTACTTTCAAAGCACATTTGAATCAAGTTTAACTGCCTCAAACTGGATAATTTGGTTCAAAATTAGATTTTTTATGACCTGGTGTTTGATTTGAGTTTTGTTTGTTTTTGTTTTGGAGACCTGTTTTTGGTGCTGAGGAATCTACATTAGTTTTCATATATAAGTGATATAAGAACTATCAAAGGCAGAGAATAAATAACAAAGCCTTTTTGTACTTTATGGCCGTTTAATGGCTCAAAGCAGTATCTTATTACTCATTATTCTTTAACTTCGTATAGTGTCCAAATTAACCTCGTGTACGCGGTAAGTTTCACTTTAATGGCCTACTTGAAATTGTTGTAGCTAAATAGTGGCTTGATCGTAATGAGTATATGTGAAACCTTGGGTTTGGAAACCGTTCGATGACTCTGTAGATAGTGTAGCTCGAGGTATTTTTCCGACTTTCGAAGAATTGGGGAATATTTTGTTCCAGTGCGGGTGATTTTGTTCCAGAGCAATTTTTGAAAGGAATTTTTTAATACCATTTGAAACCCAGTTATGTCCTGAGTTCAAATTTAAGAAGATATTTTACCTGTGATAGTTTTTCGAAAAAATATGGGATGTTTAAAGTGGCCAATTTAGCTAATTTGGGACAATCAACGCGCGATATATTTCGTGCTAATAACGCGTAAGTGGCTATTTAATCCGCTCATAAATCATTCCAAATTGAATTGCGGCAAGATATTTGGTGTCATTAATACGGCACTAGTAGCTAAGAACATCCCTCTGTACTTGGCATAGCGTATGCGGAGAAGTTTACTAAAAAATCCGGAAAAAAATAATTTAGAAAAACTTTATTGAATTTTTTAACTGATGTTTTCAAAAACTGTTTCAAACACGTTGAACGGCAGCCAGAACATTCAGGCTTATCCCTGATACGAGCAGTCTTGTTAAAATTTAATGAAAGAGATTGTGAAAATTATAATTTCTTCCAGTATGTTTTTGTATTCAGAAAAGTGAGCGTGAGAGCGTACTGTACAATTTTCAGTCCACTTTTTTTTTCAACTCAAGCCGAGCATTATGGAGCAGTTTATGAAAAAAAAATTTCTCAATCTCAAAAAAATGTTTTTTTTTGAGAGCGAGAGAAGATTTTTATCCCCGTTGAGATATTGATAGCCTTAAAAATATTTGAATTTCAAATGTGAAAAAAATATAATTTAACCTGCGGTCACGCGATCATTTTGGTTAAATTTTTGGAGAATCGAATGCTGGCAATTTGTCATTTTTCTGGGCTTAAGTATGCGCGCTCTTGTGCATTTAGTTATGCTGCTCAACACGTTAGCTCGGCTTATTTGAGCATGGCGATCAATTCCCAATTCCGACACTTTCAAGTTGTTATTACCCTTCGGGAAGCAAGCGTATGGCAATTGGGTACTTCTGTTGTTGTACACATGTCGTTCCTGAACATTAACAATTTAACTCAAAGCTTGAATTACGCCAACTCAAAATTTCACTTTTATATGTAGTATCATTCACTAATAAAGTCTCTTCTTCTTCTTCTTCTTCTTCTTCTTCTTCTTCTCTGTTTTTTTTCCGAAAAAAACTTTGTTCACAGGAATCATCTGGACTCCTGGTGGTACCTTGCTTTATCATGAATCTATATCATTTAGCCTCTCCGGCACACTTAGGCCGGAGTTAATAAATACACTTGGACGGCAAAGGTCCTGGGTTGGAGTCTGATCAGGACTTGT
Source organism: Symsagittifera roscoffensis (assembly GCF_963678635.1). Taxonomy (NCBI): domain Eukaryota; kingdom Metazoa; phylum Xenacoelomorpha; order Acoela; family Convolutidae; genus Symsagittifera; species Symsagittifera roscoffensis. The sequence goes on from NC_087062.1 coordinate 94,240,686, forward strand.
TTTTTTTCAAAGGGGAAATATTCTGTTTCCAATAAGATTGTCGGCCTATTATTTCTCTTCTTATATTTGTCGGCTTAATTGCCACATCTAAGATTTGTTTATTTTTGCTGTTAATGATTTTCCTTGTAGTTACTGTAAGTCTTTGTTTCATTTTAAAAATCCTGACGAAATGAAGTTTGATTTTTACATTGGTTGCAATTTTACCAACTGGATTTGTTAAATTTTTATTTTTTTAATTTTTTTTTCGGCTGATTTATCCTTTCGATAGCAAGGGTATTGCAACCGGGTACTAGATTTTTTTCCCGTAAACAACCTCGTCCACAGATGTCAACAAGCATGCAGTACATGACTGCACGCAGTACACGTTTATTTGCGCTCATTGTTCTATTACTCTCACTGTGCGTCCTTATTATTGTTACCCCAATAAAATCGCAGTTCAGTTTTTTTACATGATATTTCTTAGGTTTTTTTTTGAATTTTCGACTTCGTTGCTTTCGTATTATTTTTGTCGGCTGAGTTTTCGCTTTGTTTTTACCATCCAATTAAACCACTTATTTGAATTTTAGTTTCACAATATAATTGCTCTTAGTGTTCTGATTTAGCTCTGCTGTTTTTTTATTATTTCTTAATCTTGACATCGTATATATTATTTCGTTTTTTTTTCTAATAAAAACTTTGTTCTGCCCTAATAATTTCGCCTATATTTTATCGGCTTAGTGCCTTATTTCAAGTTGTTTCAATGGAATCATATTTTTAATGCTCATATGTGGATTGAAAAATGCTAACTATCTTATTCGAAATTATAATTCAATATTTTCATGACAACAATTTTTTCATCGCCGTTTTTTTTCTTTTTTTCCGGCTTGATAGGTTTCGTCCGATATTATATCGGCTTATCGGCCTCATGTTGCATCCTTGGACGATCGAAAAAAAGTTTATGTGTGCGTTTCTGTGTTTCGAGGGCGAGGGGGGCTTAATAAATTCTTATTAGTCTTAAACTTTTTTTATTTTCTTTTTTTTTTTTGGTCTTCTTAGGTTTCGGGCTATATTATATCGGCTTAGTTGCCTCATATTGTTTCATTTGACGAGCAAATAATGTTTTCTAAATGTCTTCAGGGCGACGGGGACTTTTTATAAGTCTTAAATTTTGTTGATTTTTTTCGGCTTCAAAGGTTTCTGCCAAGGTGTTTATCGCTTGGTAAATTATCTTTCGATTTTATTTTTACATTCTATTGTCTCGGTATGTTTTTGTTTCAAAACTAGTGAAGCTCAAGTTTGTTTCAATACTAGCAAAGCTCAAGTGTTTATTTCGCCTCTGTGTTTATTTTGACTCAGTGGCTTCTTACTGCGTCGTTTGATGACCGGAAAAAGTTTTTGCGTGCGTATGTGTTTTGAGGGGAATGAGGACAAGTTTTATTATTTGATTAGTTTTTTGAAGTATTTCACGGCTTGAAGGGTTTCGGCTCAGTTTTTCGGTATTGTTACCGCTGGGTAAGTTATTTTTTCGATGCTAGTTTTGCATTTTATTTTCTGGGTATGTTTTTGTCAAAAAACTATGTGCATTCATTTTGATACATATAGTTGTATGTATAGTAATAAAATATCGGTATTACTTTTTTGCCGATGTTTTTTCGGCTCTATAGTTGTCGATTGATCGCTCGGGTTAGTTGTTGTTGTTGTCGTCAATTCAGTAGCATTTAACTATATTTTTGAATCATGTTGAAACTAAGTTATTAGCCGGCTTGAAGGAATTTGAGAAATGAAAAATGAAGCAATTTTGAAATGATTTTCTTTGCTTTTGTAACTGTTTTTCATTGTATTTTTTGCTTAGAGTTTTCGGTTTCGTCTCGATTGCAAAGTGAAAATCTTGGGATATTGTTTAACTGTCTGTGCCTATCATAAACGCGCATTTCAGCTTTATATTATGTAGAAGTCAAGCTGTTTTAAAATATCTTTTCAATGTCCCGATAGTTTTGTCGCTTTACCGGATGCCATTTTTTTCCTGATGCCCCTTAATTTTTTTTAAAAAAGGTTGTGCCAACAGGCTTACAGCAAAGGAGCGAAAGCTGTTACGATGGCAGATTTTTCACTTTTTCTGAGCATGGTAAGGCTTAAGTATACCATGGATGCATTTCAGATAAAATTTTAGCAAGTATTTTCGCCAACAGGTTTGTTTTTGGCTCAGCTTGGCTATTTTTGTTTAGCATTACATTCGCTAAGACGAATTTTATTACGCTGGCCATTGGTAAGCCTTATCAAATCGGAGTATACGCTTTTTTCAGGTTAACAATTTATTTAACCAAGTCAATTGAAAGCTTGATTTATTACCCTTGCAAAAAAAACGATAACAGGTGACATCGGAAGACCTGGATTGCTGCAACTGTTACAATGGGTTGATGAAGAGTTTTTTTTTTAAGTATTAACATAAAGTTTATTTGAGGTAGTTCCTTTTCTGTTACTTTCTTGTAGTTTATTGGCCAAGTTTCTGAGCAATTGTTTCATGAGGTTTTTTATGCAAGTTGGTTTGAAAACATTCTTTGCAAGCTTGCTGTAGTGAGAAAAATTGATTTAATTTGTGGATCCCATGGGAGTAATTTTTCATGCCAAAGTACAATTATAGTAACAAAAACTAATTCAAATTTTAATGAGATGCATTATTCAGGATATACGAAGGAGCAATACTTTTCCTTCTTCCTCGGCGATTTCAGATTCGCTTAAGGAGAAAAAAATTGTATCTGTTAATTATCTCTAAATATTTGTATAGCTGAAAGTAGATTCAAACCGCGAAATAGACCTGCATTCGCGCTCAGAAAAAAAACTGATCATTAAATTCAGATGCTTAAGAATATTACACATAGAGCACAACCTCCATTGGCAAATTGTACAATAGATAGCAAGTGTTCCAAATTTATTGCGATTCAGTTGTAACCATGGATTCATTGCGATTTTGACGGAAAGGCAGACTTTTTCTCAGAAAATTTTCTAATTCGCATCTCAAGGTTCAAAGAACAATGCGGACCTGGTGGCTATTCGAATGACAGATGGGCCAAATGACAGAAAAATTTCGACCACCCAGAATCGTTAAAACTGTGTTTTTATTCGCTGAAGGGTTAGTGCACATAAGCGATGGCAGAATTGATACAATCTGAATTATTATATCCTACTGGCCTGGATTTTGAGCCGATAACTGCGAGGCAATTTCATTTACAGTTCATGTCTTGGTACTGGCAAGCTCTCAGCACGTAGCAGCCAATTGATACATACTGGTTGATATTGATTTTAATCTGCGGAATCCTTTTACTTTTTGAGACTGTCGAAATTTCAGGGAGTCTGTTGAAGAATCACTTCTATTTTTTTTTTCATTTTCTTAAGTTCTATTATTCGGGGTGCCACCATGCGTTTTGTTTGGTGGTTAGACTAGACAACGACGACGGAAACAAAACTTCTTTTGTTTTGGTTACGAGTGACTGATAAGCCAATTAGACTGTGACTCTGAACTGAATTTATCTACACCGTTCATTAAGAAATTACAAAGTTACCTTCTTAGTTAAAGAAATAGAAAGCGCGTTTCTCTGTCCTGATATCTTTAAATGGTTTTTCAGCACATTTCTGTACTTTTTCAACGTACATCCTCAACTTAATTATCATCATTCATCATGTCTTTGAACTAAATTTTAATTTAACCCCTAGCGACAACACTAAGCAGCGTTTCCGTACTAGATTTGATTTATGCTTCAAAACGTCACTATGTCGTCAGGTGACAGTCGTCTACATATCATCAGGTTATCAACCGGTACTTTTACACTTACTTTTTGAAAAACGATATTCAAGCTTCATAAGTTTTTTCATTTTATTTTTTTTCTGCTTTTTTTGCTTTTAGTCGCACAGTGTAGAGCTAGTCCTTCTTTTTCTCTTCATTTTCAGCTAGCAAATTCACGAAAGGAATTGAATCTAACGAAGTATTATAGAGTAAGTGCTTTTAGAGAGGTGTGATTGGATTACTAATTGATATATTAATTGCCCATAATAGCGAAGTTGGAATCACTTGAAACTCAATGATCAATGATTGAACTCCCCGCGGGCAAGCTTTTTTTAATAAGGACTAGATGTTGTAATCAGCCCTCAAAACTAGCATTTGCATGCAAATAATAATAATAAGTACAGAACAACATTCTGTCAATCCAGAAGTTATTCATTCTTGTCAAATTGATGGGTTTATCAATTCGGTTTGAAAAGAATGATTTATGGTATCTTTTTTGGACAAATTTGATCACGTCAGTTTAGATTTTTTTAGAAAAGATTTCATTAAAATTTTTTTTTGGTGAGTTTCTATTCAAATGAAGCTCAGTACGTTCTTATGGTGAAAACAACAATAAAACCGGCACAGGAATTTCTGTATTTACCATGGAAATCCTTATAAGCTTCACCGAAATTCCATTTCCTAAAATAAGACACGGAAATTAACATACGTCCTTATTTCATTTTCTCTAAATGGAACAAGAGAGGATCTAGGATTTTCTCTAAGGTGGGGGGGGGGGGTGGATTTTCAAAAAAAATCGTCGAGCCTTTTTTTTAGGTTGACCAAATCGATTTCCAAGCTCTCTCAATGTACTAAAGCATTTCCGAGCTTTTTATTTTTTATCGAGTTCTCCCAAGCATTTTTTTGCGTCTCTCGCACATTTGGTCTGGAGGTAACGAATATGTCTGGGACAGCAAAGGTCCTAAGTTCGAATATTCCGTTTCAAAAAAAATATCGCTTATTATCTGTCTGCTTATGTTTTGTCGGCTTATATGCCAAATTTTAGATTTTTTTTGCTAAACGCAATTTATATTGTAGTTGTTCTTAGTGTTTTGATTTACTTCTGTTTATAATTTCTTGACTTAGTATTTTTTCTGTTTTTTTTTCGCTGAAAACATTTTTCTGCCCAAATGATTTCGGTTTTTATATGTTATCGGCTTAGTGGCCTAATTTTGAGTTGTTTCAAGTGAAGCCCAATTTTTTTTTGCTCACCTCTGGATCGCACAAGTTGCTAAAATCTTAATAGAAGTTATAGTTGAAGTTCTTTATGACAACAATTTTTTTAGGCTTTTGTTTTTTCTTTTCTTGTTTTCGGCTTGATTGGTTTCGGCTTATATTGTGTCGACTTAATGTCCTCATATTGCATCTTTCGACGTGGCAAAAAAATGTGTTTGCGTGTTTTCAGGTTGAAGGAAACATTAGAATTTAGAGTTTTTTTGCAGCTATTTTTTCGGCTTAAGATGTTTCGGCCTATATTATATCAATTAAGTGGCCTCAAGTTGTTTCCTTTGAAGAAGGATAAATAAAGTTGTATGTTTATGTGTGTTTTGAGGACGAGGGTTTTACTTTTTTATAAGTTTTGTTGATTTTTATTCGGCTTGAAGGGTTTCTTCTAATGTATCTTTGTCTTTGTTACCGCTTCATAACTTTTCTGGTGTTAATTTCACATCCTTTTGTCTTTGTTTCAAAGCTCTCCTGAATCATTTTGAGAGATCTAGTTTTCTTTGACAGTTTCGATTTTTTTTTTCGATTTTTTTCCCATCTTAGCGGCTTTCTTGTTTTGTATAGCTTGATATTGAAAACCTTGTAGTAATTTGCACAGAAGAGCTTGGCGTGATAAAGCTCGATTTTTTTTGATGTGTCCAGAGTTGGCATGCTCAAAACAAAGAGAATTGAAAACATTTATCAAACAGTGTTTTAATCAAGTAGTTATCCAGGGTACTGCAACCGGATAGTAGACTTTTTAGGTTATAAACATTGTCCACTGGACTTCTGGTGTTATCCGCAGCTTACATCATTAGTATATCAATTTTCATTCAATAGTTATAAGTTCAAAAGTAACATCTATGCCGGAGACAAAGGTCAGAGACTCGAATCAGACCGGGAACTGCTTTTTTGCAAATCGTTTTTTTTCTGCCTTGCAAAATTAGTTTTTGGGCTACCGTGTCAGCTTACTTCTGGTGGCATGTCTTAATGCAGGTAATTTAATTCCGTTAATTTTTAGTTCTTGTTTGTATTTGTTCTACGATTGGAGAAATATTTTGCGTTGCTTTTTTGTTTTTTGTTCGTGATATCCATAAGAAAGCTGCGATCGTACTCTTATTTTATCTGAGTTTTGATTTAAATTGAATAAGAGTAATGAACGTAGTGAAGACTCCTATATAGGTCTTGCTGATTTTTTTGTTTTTCAAGAATTGTCTTAAAAGTTTCTAATAACTACAGATGTGCATTCATACATATCGATGCATTTATGAATGCTCTTAGGTATATATGCATTTTATGAGTTCAATTGAGATTCATCTGCTGAAAGTGACGTAAATAGCACTCTCCTAATATCGATGTGGAAATGGCGCGAAAAAAAGGTTAACGATTTCTAGTTTCGAAAGTGGAATTTAATTTCAAATTTCCAGCGGAATAAAAACTTTACCTATTGATCCAGTTTTCTCTAGTTGGGTTCATATTATCAAAAAAGTTTCAATCATAAATTGTTCTAGAATTTCAAAGAGCTTAAAGGGCATCTATTTTTTTCTTTGAAATTAGAATGTTAAGATTTTTTCAAGAAAGTCGGTGTTGTTTATGTTTACTTGCGTTCATTACTCTTTTCCTATCTTCGGTTGGCTATGTTAATTCTTTAAAAAAACTTTTCTTAAGAATAAGTACGTTGCTCCTGAAAATTTGTAGTTTCTGGTGGAACAAGAAAAAATGTCTTCGTTTTTCGCACATAGTCAATTTTTTCAAATATTTTAAATATCGTAGCTGTGTTGTACAATTGTTGTTTAATAGAAATGTTAAGGGGCTTTTTAATTGTTCCTCCCATTTTTTAAATTTGAGATTTTGTCATATTCAATGTATAAACGCAGAGAACAAAACTTTGATGGCTTTGATAGATTTGGTGAACACAAATGCGATGACTTTTGGTTAGCCGATTTCTAACAAGGCCCAGTTGGCGCAGATGTGAAAGTAGTCATTTTTTTCTGGAGCTATTTTTTTGGGTCTGGACGAAACTCTGGGAGCTTATTTGAAACAAATTGGAATAGTTTACCAAATAATGTGTATTTTTGGCTCATTCGGCTTGATAAAAAATTGACTTTGTACGATGAACAAAAAAATTTTGAGATAATGCTGAAATTGGTTTGAAAGTCATATTGAAGCTAAATAGCTTGTGCAAGATGTTGAAATATTGATTTTTCGGGAATAAAAAGGAAGACCCAGAATTAATATTGAATCTGGAATCTGCTTATTCAACAATTCAGAATGTTTCAAAAAACTGAACAACTTCGATCTTTCGAATTTTGCAAAAATAGGTGGATAAAATTTTTTATCGCTTGATTACGATACTTTTAGTGCGATTTAAAATTTTCGAAAAACTTGGCATTTAAAAAGTGCAGGAACTGCCGTTTAGTTTGCTAATTTTTTTAAATCAAAGTATGCATGATTGTTTTCAAATCTGTTGTCTTTGTTCGTATTTTTCGTTTCATGCATGTTCCAAACATTTAAAATGTTTTGAAAGGTTCTTTTTCTAACGTAAAGAGAACATTTGATGTGATATAATTGATTTCAAGAAATCAAAGGCTTAGGTGAAGTTGAGTTTAGTGACCTAAACAGCAAATAGTTTAAACGGTGTGATGATTAATCAATAATCTTTTTGATAAGTAATTTAAGCAATTTCTGATACCTAGAAAATCCTGGATTGCCTAAGTTGAATGTCTCAGTTAAATATTAAGTGGTGTCATTGAGCTCAGGCAAATTATTGGTCATGTTGTTACGATCATTGAAAATCGGAAGGAACTTTGGTGTGTTTTAGTTTTTTCTTTTTTTTCCACGCAAAATCAGGTACCAAAAATAATCATCGGAATAGGTCCAGTGATATATCGTAGTAAAGCCCTTTCAGTCGTGATTCGAACGACATAAAATTTTTTTTTTCAGTGTCGAGAAAAACCGATTTGAAAATTTGGATTTTTGTTTTAATTGCTAGCTTATAAGATGACCGTGCAGGCTTACAATAGCTTATTTAAGCCGTGAAAATTTAGTTTTAGCCAAGTAAAGGTAGTTTTTGGTGGTTTTAGCGCAATTTTAATAATAAAAAAAATTGAAAAATTTTTTGAAATTGTTTTAAATTTGTTTGTTCAAAAACTGTTTTCCAATTGACCCATTTTACTATGACTCTCAAATATGACGAAGTTCTATTTTTTCATGTATCTTAATTTTCTTCTATATATGTGAACTTTTTTTGACTTTTTCAACTTTAGTTCGATTTTGTTCACTAAAAAGAAGACAAATTACGCTCTCCAATTACGAAAACGGAAGTGGGGTGAAAAAATGAGAATGAAAATGACTTAAATTCACAAATAGATTTTCACATAAAAATTTTCTATTTGAGTACCGGGGTGCTTCTTTTTTCTGTGGCAACTCATTTCCCTACATAAGGCAAACTTTAATAGTTGACTGACAAATAAGCTTTTTCTTTGTAAATCTCAATTAGATATTTATAGCATTGATTATTTCAGCTGATCGACCGATTCGAAAGAATTAATTATTTAGTTTCTTTTTTAATCTTTTTGTAAAATCGAAAAAAAATTCTACCATTCAGCTAGAATGTTTTTTGGAAGTAATCGATCTGCATTTAATTTTTTGGTGAGATTGTCAAGCATCAAATTGATATTGTCAAAAATGAAGCGCTTGCTTCAGAAACCGTGAAAATACCGTTAAATCCGTCTAAGTTCATTGTGAGTCGATGATCCGCCTATCGAAGTGCATTATATATGGCCCATAAAAAAACAAGTATCGAATTTAAAGTAAGTACCGGCGCTTAACTTCATTTTTATTACATTAATGGTAAATTATTTTTATTCTAGACGTTTTTTAATGGCATCGCATCATATAAATGTTTTTCTGGTTTGATTTAAATTACTTGATTAATTTTTATGACAGAAAGGCTTGATATTTTGTAGACGATGCAGTGGACTTGGATCGCAATATCAATTTGACCAAAGTTACTTCTAGTAATTCCAGCCACTCAGCAACTAGAAACTCAAATTGTGACTCTTTACCCCCGTTAGTTTTGAATACATCATCAGAGAAGTTTACGCCAATTTTATCGTCACTTCTCGAAACTACGCCCACGCAGTCTTCTGTTCCGAGGAGCCAAGACGTCAGCAAGGTTTCCCCGGAATCGCCCCAGACTTTCGTTGATCTCTCGACCGGGTCTTTTTCTGAACGCGGCAATTGTTCACATAACTCGACATCAGAAAGCGCACATTTTTCACTCATTGGTTAGTTAGTAGTAAATCATTCTTTTTGTAATTTGGAATTCACTGGTATCGATTTTAGAGATTTCATGCAAATACATTAATTAATCTTGAATTACGCAGTAGAAGGTTTTCTAACTACAATTTTTTATACTTTCTAACTGCAAATTTTTAATCTACATTATTCTTTGGAAGTGGCTAATTCTTTTTCAAGATTATTGAAGTGGTGCAAACAGCTTGGATCAACAGCTTATTGACAGATGAATAAGAAAATTCATTAATTTTTTTATACTTATTCAGTAGCTATATTTCAAAATAACTTATTTCTTTATCTTTTAAACGCAGAAACGTCATCGGGAAATAGCAGTAGACGCGACTCAATCAGTTTTTTTACAGAAGTGAAATTGGACCCGAACGAATTCAGCGAAACTCTCTCGATCGGCAGAAATTCGAGAAAAGGGTCTCAAGAATCCGGTCCAGCCAGCATGACTATTACGTCATCTTATCCTTCCCAATCGGCCTATGCCTTGAATGGACAGATTGTTCACGCCCATTCCACTTCGCACTTGTACGACAACGTGACATCAATGTACAATTTTGATTCGTCTCAAGTGGCGTCGGGGCAGACGTTGCGGCAGTTCGGAAGTGTGCCGATGATTGTTCCGACTGCTGTAGGTGGCGCAGGAATCCCGTCTCCCGAACGCAATCAAGGTCAGCCTAGAAAAGTTTTGTTCACTATTTTTGTTTCGGGTATTCTCTTGATTATCACGGTTTTCATTCTCAATTTTGTCGGCCTGGCTGCGTACGATCGCCAGTTCGATTTGTCTTATTAGCTTTTGGGGTTAAAATGACACTAAGTTTCAAATGGAAGTCTTTGGTTGAAAAGTCTTGCGGAATTTTTAAGAGTTATGAACGCAGTGAAGACTCTTATATAGGTCTTATTGATTTTTTTTAAATTTTTTTTTGGGAAAAAGTCTTAAAATGTGCATAAAAGTCTCTAATAACTACAGATGTGCATTCATACATATTGACGCATTAGTTAATGCACTTAGGTATATGTGCACTTTTTGAGTTCAATTGAAATTCATCTGAAGAAAGTGACGTAAGTTGCATTCACCAAATACGAACGTGCAAATGGCGCAAAAATATGTGAACGATTTCTAGTTTCGAAAGTAGAACAAAAACTTTACCTGTTGATCCTGTTTTATCAAGTTGGTTTAATGTTATCAAAAAAAGCGCCAATCTTAACTCGTTCTAGAAAATTAAAGAGCCTCAAAAGCATCTGTTTGTTTCTTTGAAATTCGAAAGTAGAGATTTTTTCAACAAAGTCAGTGTTTTTTATGTTTACTTGCGTTCATTACTCTTTTCCAATCTTCGTTTGGCTATGTTTGAAAATTCAGATCTACTTGACAAGTGCCTCCTCCCCTTTCAAGAAAGGTAAATAGTTCTTAAATAGATATGAATCAGAAACTCGGTCTTAATTTCAACCAATCAAAGTGCAGCAAAAAAGAGTGTTACATAAAACAAAGGGTGGCCTGGAAGCAGGGTTGGCTGTTTTTAAAACAGGGGGGTTTTAAAACATGTTTTAAAACAGGTGTTTTTTATTCATGTTTTTAATTATTGTTTTATATTACGTCATACTGCAACAATATGAAGCAAGCTATATGTTTGTAAGCATTGTATGTTTGGATAGGAAGTCTCGTCTGGATAGGAAGTCTTAGATTCTGAAAAAGTAGCTAAGCTTGCATTTTGCTTGCGTGCCCTTAACCTGTGACGTATCAATTTTATTTTATACCATGGCCTAAGTTTTGCCTATTTAAGTTTTTCATAATTGAAGTTTCAAATTGGTTCCATGTTTTTTGTCAGCCAAGAATGTGTGGTATAATTCTGACAAAGTAGTTAAAAATCTGAACCCTGCCTGGAAGTGCGGATAACAGGTAATGAGGTTAAAAATTTCTAAGTAAAAGTAAGAAATTGAGTCGAACATAATTCACGGAAGTTAGTTCTCCGCGAAAGTGTTCATTTTTAGTGTTCAGGGTATGCTCATGTGTTTTATCTGCATACTTTTATCCGCTTTGCTTCGTTGATTTGGCGCAGTTGTCAAGATATTAGACTAAATCTGTAGGTTTGCTTCAAATAGTATACCAAGTAAGATTTGAATAATTAATAACGTCATGGTCGACTGTTGTGAAATCAAATTTTTGGAATGTGAAAAAATAAACAAATGTATTGCCAAGTGATATTTAAATGCAGTAAGAGTCGATGAACGTAGTGAAGACTTCTACATGGGTCATGGTGATTTTTCACAAGTAAAGTCAGAAAAAATTTTCAAGATCAAGTTTGGTTTTTTGAGGTTTGGATTTTGATTTCTTTTTAAGTTCAGCTGGTCTCCTTTTTTAAAAAGAATACAAACTCCTCTATCGAACAGCTAAAGTGTAAAGGTCACGAAAAACATTAAATTCGAAATTTGATATTAATTTTCCGATTTTCCAGCGAAACCTTTCGTAACAAATTTCTCAAATGAGGTATTATGTTTATCAAAAAAAAGTGTCAATCATAAGTTTCGTGAATTTCAAAGTGTTTTAAGGCCATATATTTTTTACCTTGAAATTATTTTTATCGTCGTGATTTGAGTTTGAATGAAATGTTCAAATCAAAACAGTTTACGAGCAAAACAGGTAATATTGTTCACAAGCAGGTATTTAAAGCTCGAGAAATTAATTTTAACGTTTAATTACCCCGCCTCCTGCAAAAAATTTGAGAAATATTTATATTTTGTAGTTTTTTTATTTTGCTTTTGGCTAAATTAAAGGCATAATGTTTTACAAGATCCTTTGACAGATAAGTTTTGCGGCATTGGCGCTAGAAGCCCATTAGGAAAGATTGATGTGACGGACCGGCTCTGCTTAATTGGTTCTCGATTTCAAACTGTAATTGAAAGTATTTTGTGTGTCTTAGGTGGCGGCGGCGTCATCTTACACCAAACTAGCACAGGGAACATGGCATCGGGAGAAGTCACTTCATCACAGCACCACCAATTGGCATCTAGCAATAACTATGGCGGCGTGTTCTATGACCTCACCTCTCCCCTTTTAGCCCCGCACCAACACCATCAGCCACATAACAGATCGACTTCAAGGGACCAACAGTCGAATTCGTCCTCCGCGCAACACGCAATGAATTGTAAATACTCCCCTTCTGCATTATTGCATCTTCACACGTGAATAGCTGAGAAGAGAGAGAGAGAGATTGCGCCTTTTTCTTCTTTTTTTCTCTCTATTTTACTCGACCATCCCTATTCTGCAGCTGAATGAGTTGTAATCCGAAAATGGAGGCTATGTTTTAAATTTTCATTTGGCCATTTATAATCCCTGACCATTTTTAAATGTCAAATTCGTTCCAAATAATAGATACTACTTAGATTTCTGGTTTTAATGAATCGAAGAGTGCTTATTTTCCAATAGACGTGCTCTCATTTTACGTGGCGGAAGACAGTCTTTTAAATTTGCATTAAAATTATGAAATGGTCGGTTATCTTTTTAAATTGCCCTCAGTATCTTGACACCAGGCTTGGCAAAAATCTGCGGCAGTAAGTAGTTAAAGTATGCAATGCGGGCTGCGGGCCTTTGGTTATTAATTATGCGGGCCTTTTTTCCGAAAAATTAATAAAATTCTGCCGAAAAAAGGCTTGATTATATTTTTGTCAAAATTATTGTTTTAACGACCCTCATCACAATTGTACTAGTCAATTTTTTCCATTTTATATTGAAAATTTTGGTAGTTGAACTTTTCAAGCCTCAGATTTTTCAATTAATAATTGCGAGAAAATTTTTTTCCATGAGTTTGTTGACCCAACAGAGTTCAAAAACTACATATTCATTTTTTTTAGTTTTGAAGATTTTTTTATGTTCAATGTTTTGGTTGGCAAAGCTGCTTCAGTTATGCGGAAATTCTTCGATTTCATATTAGAGGCTTTTTATGCGGTAGTTATGCGGGGTTATGCGTAGCATATTTATGCCAAGCCTACTTAGCCTTAGCCATTAATATCAAGTGGGCCAAAATTGTCCAATAATTATTGGTTAAAAAACCTTCAGTCACTGCAAAAACATCTCATGGATCTTTATTTGGTAAGTATTAATGATCGAACTGAGTCTAAGGACTTTCTTCTCTGTAAACAACTTTTCTCAAAAATTGAACGTGTTTTTTTTTGCTACCCGACATTGTTCAGGCGCCTTCTCACTTGCACTAGAAATATATGGTTCAAATCCCGGCCGTACCTTGTTTTTTTTATATATGTGGAAATCCGCATTTTTTTTGGAAAACTTGAATTGTAGGGCTATCATATGTCTAATTTATATTTTGTGGTCTGACTTTCCAAAGTATGGATTTTTTTCATCAAAGCTCCATTTTAATTCTGATTTCGTAATTTTAAGTATAATTGATAATTGTTCTTTATTTTAAAAGCTTGTTTACTTTGATTTTGTTTGATTACTTTTTTCTTTAATTAAATGGGTTCGCCTTGTGCTGTATCGACTTAGTTACCTTCTATTTCCTGTCATTTGGAGGGAACTAGAATATAATGCCTTTGTGTTTTACAGGAGGATACAGTGCTGACTTAAATTAACCGGACAAAACGAATAAATTTTGAAATATCAAACGCGTTTCTCTCTCATTGGGTTAAGATTATACAAAAAGTGAAGAGAAAAAAAGTTGCTTAGAATTTCACCAGATTTAATACAGTGCAATTTTTTTCTCCAAAATTCTCAACCAAAATTTTACCCCAAAATGGGTCATTTTGGCTTTTTTCTATTAATCAAAAATTACGCTTAAACTACTTTGTTAATTGATGAGAAATATATATCACAAGAAATTTTAAACAATTTACTCAAATTTTTGGAGCTTCAACTTTTCTGGAACTTTGTTGGGCTGTGTCAGAGACTTCTTGTGATATATATTTCTCATCAATTAACAAAGTAGTTTCAGCGTAATTTTTGATTAATTGAAAAAAGCCAAAATGATCCATTTTTGGGATAAAATTTTAGTTGAGAATTTCGGAGAAAAAATTACACCATATTAATTCTGGTGAAATTCTAAGCAACTTTTCTTCTCTTCAGTTTTTGTCTAATCTTAACAAAATTTGAGAAAAATGCCTTTGAAAGTTCGAGTTTTGTTTATTTTGTCCGGTTAATTTAAATCAGCGCTGTATGTTTGTGGTAGAATGTATAAAGAGTCAATGAACGTAGTGCAGCCTCTCATATGGGTCGCGATAATTTTTTTTCCTTTTTGTTCAAGAAAAGTTAATTTAGTTCAGGTTGAAATGTACTTTTTCGCGGTTTGATTTTTAATTACTTTTTAAGTTCAGTTCATTTATTTGGTGAAAAGGAAGGCAAACTCCACTAACGCCCAAAAAGTGTAAAGGTCACAAAAAACGTGACCGAGTTCTAATTTCGAAAATCGAATTTTATCAGATTTCCCAGCGAAATAACAATTTTACGTATTGATCCAGTTTTCTCAAGTTGGATTAATTTTTATCAAAAAAGTGTCAATCATCATTTTAAAGAAAATCAAAGAGCTTCTGTTTTTTTTTCACGGAAAAACGCAAAATGAGATTTTTTCAAACAAATTAAGTTATTAATTTTTTTTGTTTACTTTTGTTCATTGACTCTTTTCCAACTGTCGGTTGGCTATGTTTGGAATTGATTTTATTTGAATGTAAAAAACCACCAGAAATGTATCACTAAGTCCTTCTGTTTTATTAAAGTTCAAGAAATCGCACTCTTTTCTGTAACAGGGCGATTTCTTACCCTTCTTTTGTTTTAATGACTTCCAATTTCTATTTTCTGTTTAGTTCACATGCCAGAGACCGCGGTAGGCATCGGTGGGGACTATCCGACGGCTTCTGGAGTTGATGTTGCATCATCACTGATATCTTCTCCGCACAGCATGGGGAGTGGAGCTGGCGGAGTTGTTCGGACTCAACAACAGCACAACATCTCACATCATCAAGAACTCCATCAGCAGCAGCAGTCCTCTCACTCGCCGACTCTCTCCTCATCTTCCTCCTTCGTCCCCAGTCAGAGTTCCCCGCCCGACTGCGAGTTCATGGAGTACGAGGACCACACACCCATGTGTAAGTCACACAACTTTCTCATATCTACAATCTTTGACTCGAAATTCAATCATTCAAAAAATAGTTCGATTAAACGTCTCAGTGCTGTGCTGTCACATTTCCCAAACTCCTCCCTCGACCATGGTTTACCTGTTTGCTCGATATCAATTGAATATGTTGAGTTGCTAAAAAGAATTCGATAACGAAGGACTTCATAAAGTATAGAATAAGAGATTAAAAAACGAGGCGCATCTGTTGAACTAAGGGCGGACGTTGAAAATAGTTAGTTTGGAGATTAGATATCATTTACTTGAACTTTATGCCATACAATTGATTTTACCCATTAAAATTTTATTGGTGATCATCTAGGGCACTGACAGTGAGAGTTTGTAACCAAATTTGGTGCGAAACCTTGAAAAAAGTTGTATTTCAAGATTCAATAACAAGAGTAACAAGACTGCTCGTATCAGGGCGAAGCCCTGAATGTTCCGACTGCCTCTTAAGGTCTATGCAGCAGTAATAACATGGAAAATTTAAATGAAATAAAGTAAAATTAACATTTTTTTTCTAAAAAGTTTGAGATTTTTTGTGAAAACATTCCCCCACATGCCATATTAAGTACAAAGTGATAGATTTTGCTCCTATTAACAAATCAATTATGGCATATAAGCTTCCTTGAACCAATTTGGAACTATTTCTAAGACGGATTACCTCTCCGCTTACGCGTTAATAGCGCGAATTATATCGCGCGTTAATTGTCCCAAAATGGCAATCTTTAAACCCTCATAACTTTACGAAAAATGATCACAGGTGAAATATCTTTTCAAATTTAAGCTCAGGACAACAATAGCTTTCGAATGATATAAAAAACAAAAATGTTGCTGAAAAGTATTTCTGATAAGTTGGAAGGTATTGCGCTCAAGCAAGCAAAGCTTGTGTTATAAAATCAGTCCACTTTTTTAAACCAAATTTCTATTTTTGTGTTAAATCTCAGTATCTGTCCGCAGCATGAATCCTTCTCAGCGATATAAGAGAATGTGTTGTAGCCACTTGTGTTCAAGTTCTAACAAACTTCAATTTGAGCTATTTTTCCGACTCTCGAAGAAAGAGAGAAATATATACGCTTGGCGTGTTTTTTATTCGTGCCGACTTCAAAAAAAAAACATTTGATGAGATCCCTGGATTTTCGTGTTCCTAGCGGGGGCTCGCTCACAACTATTGTAACCAAACACTACTATCGCTTTGAACTGATTCTACATGAACTGCTGTTTTAATTTATTGATGCTGAAAGTGTAACTTAATTTGTTCATGCGTGGCGAGTTATCCCCGCACCAAAAAATTGTTCCAAATTGAATTGAGGCAAACTAATTGGTCGCATTAATTCCATAGACTTAAACTGTAACGCGTAATAATTGGGATCTACTTAACAATCTCCCCCTATTGTACCTACTAAGAATCTCCCCCCCCCCCCCCCCCCCTTTCTTGAAAGGGGGGAGATTGTTAAGTTGATCCAATAATTGGTATTATGAACTCATTTACAATTTCATTAACCAAAACTATCCGAGACTAGTTAAAGTGCAGTCGTATTATTTAGGACTTTGACCTGATATACGTGGTGCAGTCTTGTTCAATTAGAGCATACTTCAGCAAAGTGGAGCAGACTTCACTGCATAATTCTTCTAATTTCGGAACTCATGGTTAAAGAATCAAGCTATGTGGAATATAAAATCCGCCGAACAATGCAAAGTTGATTGATCTATTAACTAGGGGGGTGTTCAACAGTGCCGAAGTACAACAGTGCCGAAAAAGGCGGGAAAATTTCAGAATAATTTAAACGCATTTTCTAAAGAGCGAGAAATTACTGACGCTAATTATCAAAGAAAATCACTCCAATTTCGGCGCTAAAATGTCTGCAACTGCAAATTAAACAATTATTTTGGCGCAAAAACATCTAGATTGCAAATTTTCTCTCTTCCAAAATCTGTAAGTGCCACTTATGATTGTAAGCGTTCGCCGTTTAATTTTTGATTGCCGCACTTAATTTGTTCATATTTTCGGTACTGTTGAACAAAGTTTTCATTTTCGGCACTGTTGAACTAAATTTTGTTTCGGCACTGTTGTTGGAGCTAGTGCTGGAGCGCTCAAAAGTAAACCTTTTTCAGCTCGATGCAACTTACAATCGTGAATAAGATAATAAATACGCGGTGCTAGGGATTTTAGCAGACCTTTTTTTTGCTGACCAATTTTTTTGCAGACTCAGAACAATTATAAAGTCAGATAGCTAACTTCAAACGCGGCTTTGGCGATTAGCGATCGCTTGCTCTGCTCCGCTTCAATTCAAGTTGTATTTAGACTGTTGTGTTTTTGAAGTTGATAGTTTTGTTGCCAAATCGTGGGATAATTGTCTTAATTGGGGAAGCTTGGCCCCAGACTGAGCGTCTTTTTGAGCCTGTCAATCAATCATCCATTACTGTATTACGTTGGTCTGCTAAAAGACTCATTTTTCACTTTTTATGCTGAAAGGTTGGTCTGCTTAACGATCGGTCCCCTAAATTCGCGCTTCAACAGAGCGCATTCTTTGCTACCTGTTAATTAGTATTCAAGTATGCGTTTAACTTAAACAAGACTGCTAAAGTATATCAGGGATAAATTTTGAGTGTTCCTACTGCCGTGACAAGCTAAACAAAAAGTTTTTTATGCTTCAAAAACTTGAAAAATTAATCAAACTAAAATGGAAAAAATGAATGATTTTTCCTATTTTTGTCTACCTTTATCCCCCACACGCTAAATTAAATTCTACGGGATATAGTTAGCATCTTGTATTGTAATAATAAGCCAAATTTGCTGGCCTCAATTCAATTTGGAATTATTTAAATTGCAGCTCACGCGTGCTATAAGAAAGCAACATATCGCGCGTTATTTATTTCAAATTTGTCAAATTAGCAATTTTCAATCCTCCATATTTTACAAAAACAATCTAAGATGAAAAATCTTTTTTAATTGAGCTTCGGGCAGCGATTATATAAGGTTTGTCACGCTTAGTTATAAATCAAAATTTGACCGAACAAAAATATCACAAAACCAGAGTGGACTATTGGACTGTCATAGTGTTTTTTTACTTCCTTTTATTTGCAAGCAGAAATATTTTTTGATGCAAAAACTTTGTTCAACATTGTTGGCTTTTGTAATACGCCCATTTTTATATAGTTTTAAAAAGTCGATGAACGTAGTTCAGACCCGGGCTGTAAAATATATATAAGATGATTTTTTTCGTTTTTTTTTTCTACAAAAAGTCTTAATCTTTGTTCAAGCTCAAGCTTACTTTTTCGCCGTTTGACCTTTGATTTCTTTTTAAATTCAGTTCATTTCCTTTGCCGAAAGGAAGGCAAACTCGAGCATCGAGAGTGTAGAAGACTCGAAAAACGTGATCGACCTCTAGTTTCGAAAGTGGAATTTAAATATCGAATTTTCCAGAGAAATCAAAATTTTACCTATTGATCCAGTTTTCTCGAATGGCTTAATTTTATCAAAAATGTCAATCATAAAATGTTCTAGAAATTCAAATAGCTTTAAGGCCATCTACTTTTTTTTGAAATTCGAAATTTTAAATTGTTTCCTAAAATTAAGTCCGCGTTTCTTTTACTGTTTACTTGCGTTCATCAACTCTTTTCTAACTGTCTGTTGGCTAAGTTGTAATTGACTTGATTAGGCAGTTTTTACACGTCAAGAAAATTGCCTTATATTTATTCTGACTGAATTTTAGAAATTTTTCTCTTCGTTGCCTTTTATCTAAGTTCAGCTTACTTGGGGTCCGCTTCGCTTGCTGTGATTATCTTCTGCACGAGTGGTAGTGTGCGTATCAATCAGCGCGAGTAACAGTGTGCGTCTGAAAACAAGTGAGACTTCAGTTGACAACTTGCGAAAGTTCTCGTGAAACTCGTAAAATCACTCAAGTGAAAGATAGAGAGAGACTATTATATCTCAATTCGTTTGAGCAATTCCTTATCTGGAGTATTTTCTGAAATGATCGAATTATCCATGCTTAATTGTCTTCAGAAAGGCTCGTCTGTTTGGAGCCTCGTGGTCTCAATGATCGTTCACCAGCTTCGAGTGTTAAATGCGTTCTAGCGCTTTTGTTTTTAGTTTCTTGAAAAGATGAAAATCACAGTTCAGAGAAAATATAAAATCATCATGTTGAATTTTTTGTACAGCTTGCTGTAAAAATATAGCGCGAAAACGAGTTTTCTTGAATTGGTGACAAATTTTCAAATATTAAAAGATAGAGCAGATTCGGTAAAAAAGTTGAAATTATAGTAACGCTCGGGTATGATTTTTTTTGGAAACAAAATAAGTGAAGCCAAATGCTGCAGTATTTTTTTCCGAACCGCTGATTTAGTATTTTTGAATTTAGTTTCAAAAATATTTAAAGTAATAATTCCACATTTCAAAGCGTGAAATAAAAGGCTAACTTCTTGAAATTTGTTATCTATCGAGTAATGTCAGTTATATGTCTACAGTCTTTGGGCCTTTTTGATTGCGTTGGTGTTTCCGAAAGCTGCAAACTAAATGAAAACCAAAATGTTTGTTTACCGGTATTCGGAAGCATTCCTGAAAAAAGTTTTTGGCTGTTTTAGTTTCAAACGACACTGAGAATCAATACTCAGAGATAGTGGCAATATCCTCAAACATGCACACAACGCAACAACAGCACTGTGCAAGTATAGCAAACAAAAGAAAACTTAGTTTTAACCACCCTAACAACCACACCTCTTCCCCCGACCACCACACGCAACCTCCTCAGCACAAACTCATCGTACCCTCCCGACCGACGACCTCAGCGCCTGGAGTGGCGAACAATGAACACTACCAAGCACACGCACAAATTAACTCAGCTTCACTAAATGCACCTCAAATGAACGCACCCACATCCCAATCGGGGTATGGGCTCCAGAATTCTGCGAGTAGCACGCATAACAGCTCCACGCCTAATCTTCCTTTATCAGCTTCGAACCTCAACTCAAACTCGAATATCAACGAACAAAGCAACTTGGACAATATGCTGATGCAGTCGCCGAGAGCAAACTTGCGATTGGGAGTTCCCGTGCGGTATGCGGAGCCGCTGTTTTGGTGTCAGATCCGTTACTACGAGTTCAGCCAGCAGATTGGTGAAGTGTGTCTAGTTAGGCCGAATCAGTTTTCAGTAGACGGTGGCACGGATCCCTCGTCTGGCGAAAGGTTCTGTCTGGGATCCTTGTCGAATGTGAACCGACAGGAAATAGTTGAGAGGACACGAAATGGGATCGGAAAAGGTCTGCATCTGTATCGGACGAAGAACTACGAGATACATGCGAGATGTCTGGGGGATAGTCCACTGTTTGTGCAGAGTCAGTGCTGCAACTTGAGGTACAACTGGGACCCAGGCACTGTGTGTAAGATCCCGCCTGACTTCAACCTCAAAGTGTTCACGATGGAAGAGTTCCAGGACCATCTGAGTACCCAACTGCGCACCAACAGTAGTTACAAGTCCGTCATGGATCTGACTTCGCTATGCAGCATACGGATAAGCTTTATTAAAGGTCAGTTTCCGAGATCCGCTTTTGGAACATATACAAGATTGTTTTTGAATGAAAGGTCGTCGACGAGCTGCTCTTAAATCTCACTCATTTCATCGTAGTTTAAAAGAAGCCAGTAATCGATTCGCTTGTTACTAGATGCTTTCTAGTACGCCTAGCAGTTTTATGAGTTGCTCTTCACCCATAAATTACGCGGCACAAAACAAGCTGCTAGCAAAAACTTCAGAGGTTTTTTCGTTCGTTCACACTTGGACTTCGTTTGTCATAAATTGACCGCTAATGCTTACTGGAAAAATAATTGGTATCGGTATGATATGTTGCAATTTTTGTGTTAAGTTCGTTCCATTTCTATTTTTATGTAAACCATAGGTTCTATACTGAAATGTTCAGGTTGGGGTCAGGAATACACCAGAAAGAGGATTACAGACGTTCCGTGTTGGATCGAAATATTGCTGAATGGACCCTCGCAGTGGCTAGACAGAGTTCTGCAGCGAATCAACCCGTCGTCAGAGCCATGCGACAGTCGATGACCTTCCTCGTGTAACATTTCCTCTTGAGAAATTACAAGAAGCGAAATAAGTCCAACACGAAAAATAAAAGCAAAACAAATCAAAAATTGGAGCTGTGGACAGGATGAATGACTGACGATTTGAGTTTGATTTGCAAAAAATTAAGAAAAGACTTATTTTCTCATCAAAGCTTTCTTTATCCTTTTCTATGAAACGAAGTTATGTTAAGTCGCTGAGCGACTTCGTTTTAGTTTAGTATTCTATGTGAGTTATTGCCAGTTCTAAGCTCAAAGCATTTGTAGTATGTAACATGTTACAATTCTATTGAGCTCTTACGAATGGAAAATCGTTGTCATTTTTATGGATTTGTATTTAAGTTGATATATAAATGTGCTTAATTATTTACTTTAAAGTCAGTGTTTTGATATACCAAATTATTGATATTTCAATTTCTAATGCTTTTGAAGAAGCATGATATATTGTTTCAACATTGTATGGCTTGGTTGAATTACATTGAAATGTATATGACTCACTGTTCTCTAAATATGTAAAAATATTTAAATTAAAATTTAAATATTTCCGGGACAACTTATTTTTAGCAATGTCATCGGGCCTGGAAAATGAGAATCTTTTTGGTTTAACTTTTTTCGTTGCTATTGCTTTTAAGAGTCTTTGAGCGTAGTGAAAACTCTCATATAAGTCTTGATGATTTTCAGGGGAAAAAAATGATTTTTTTTTGCGGTTTCAATTTTGTTTTCTTTTTAAGCTCAGTTCATTTCCTTTGCTAAAAGGAAGGCAAACTCCTCTATCGTACAGCAAAAGTGTCAAAGTCACAAAAAACGTGGAACACGTCTAGTTTCGAAAGTGGATTTAAATTTTTCAGATTTGCCAGCGGAATATAAAATATACCTGTTATCCAGTTTTTGTTCCGAGCGTTGAAAATGGAGGGGAAATTTGTATTCGTGTATTTAAGTTTTTCTGTTTTTTTTTGGTTTTCTACGCAAAAGCAGGCAACACAAATGATAATCGGATTGGCTGGAGTGATATCATATTTAAGCCCTTTCATGCGTGATTCGAGCGACATGAAAAATTTTCTAAAAACTTGTCCCAGTGTCTAGAAAAACTGGTTTTGAAGATCTTGAGATCTGATACTCTAATTTCGAGCGGGTAACGCAACCGAGTAACGTTCGTCATATGAAAACTGGTTTGTTAGGCTTTGAAAATTTGATTTTTCTAGCCTGAAAACTACGGTTAAAACTTCCTTTAGCAATAACGCTACCTGGGGCATAAAAATTTTCTTAGAAAATTTGAAAAATTATGCACTAAATACAAGAAAGTTTTTTTTTTATTTGTTCTTTTTTAATACCTTGTTAAATTCAAATACATTTTTTTATTCTTTTTTTTTCGAAGCAACTGCTCTGAAATTTATGCCTAATTGGCTAAGATTCTACGCGTTGTGTAATTGTCTCATCACACTGGGCAAAAAACGACACTATAATAAAAAAATTGTAGTTTTTTTCTTTTGAATTTAGTCGGAAGATTCTATGCTACTAGAACAGCAACCGGCTATCCTTGTTTACACAAATAAAGCTTGTGTTATTGTATAAACATTCTTTTTTCCAATCTTAGTCGCAAATATTGTTGCGACAAAATGTGTTCATTTTGGAAGTGTTCTTTTTGATCAATAACCAGCTATTTAGTACAGCTAATGCTAAGCTTATCAACACAGACTATTGTATTACCAAAAGCAATTTAGCGTCAAGGTATCATGGATCTGTAGCGTAGAGGTAGAGAAGGAGACCCGCAACAAAATAAGAGGGTTCGAACCTGGGCAGGGTTGGATGCTTTTTTAATGAACTTTTTCGTATACGAGCTAAAATGCGCCCGCTCTATAAATTGAGGCATGTTAATTGGCAAATTTCTTTTTTTTCAAATTGACTGGTACTGCTAATGCGTTATAATTGGCTTGCGTCACTTAGCAATTATGTAGACTCATAATTGGCGTTCTCTTAAGAAATTTTGTAGACTCAAAGTTTCACTGATTCAGTTTTTCCTGGTAGCGTTATTAGTCATATTTTTTTGTGTATGCTTAGTGCAACTTCGCCTTTTTGTTACACCTGTGAAAGCAAGTGTCTTGTAATCGGGAACAAGACTTTTCCCCCGTAAACAAGTTTTCTCACAAATTTTCAACTTGCTCTATCTTAGCAGCTTCCAAATTCATTCGCTTTTGGCGTAGAGGTACCGCTGTCGTCTTTGTGCCCATAGGTCCGAAGTTCAAATCCCGGGAGGATGCTGTTTTGTTTTAGGTATGAATAAAATTGAACGTTTTCGTTAAAATTTGACTTTCGTTTGTCTGCTGAAGTTCGGCTTTGCTGCCACATCACTGATTTTTCTTGTGCTTTAAGCACGAATCATGGTAATTACAAGTGCCGTTTATTGTAGTTTCAGGGGGTTTTAAAGTTTTTTTATCAAATCAATTTTGTTCGGCTCAACTGGTTTCTGCTCAAAGATTGTCGGCTTTGTTTCCGCTTCGTAAGTTTGGTTCCGTCGCTTATTTAAATTTCAAATGTCTTGCTTGGCATGTTTGCTTAGAATTACTGCTTGATAAAAACAGGTATTATGAAATTGTGTGGTATCGGGTTTTCTATTTCATTTTTTTGAGACTTAACTGTTTTAGAAAAATTTTAGAACGACATTCAAAAAAAGGTATCAATGGAAAGATCGCATACTACCCTGTTTGCCTGCAAACGTCATTCGTCTCTTGTTACTTTACCCTCTGTCTACAGCCAGCGAAAAATTCTGTGGGGAGAATTATTTGTCCCATATTTTTGGCTTCGTGCTTTTTCTCAGAATCTATCGAACACTGAGATTAAGGTTTCAATGAAAAGAACGAGTTTCGGAAAGCTACCGTGCACAAGTGGCTACGCCCAATTTTTTACTTTAATTTTTCTCGAAAACCGCTAAAATATGAGACTTTGGTTTAATCAAAAGAAAAAGTTGAGAAGCTCCCGTGTATAAGCGGCTACGTCCGATTCCTCTGACGAAAACCTATGCTTCAACGATTTTTGTAGGTTTTTTTTTCAATTTTTGATTTTTCTTCTCATTTGATTTTTATCATAGTCATTCATTTTGATTCGGCAAGTGGTGCAAAGCTCAGCTTCGCCTCTGTGTAGAAACTTTTGTGAATTTTCGTAAAAACCACCTTATCAAAACTGAGATGAAAAGTTCAATGGAAAGAAACGTGTGCGCGATATTTTCTGCAGATGCGGCAACTCATTAGCGTTTTGTAAGTGTAGTGTAATGTCCTGGGAATATTCCAAACTATCCAATAATCTCACTCTTCTCACTTACTTACGTAGAGAAACAACTAAGGTTTTGAGCAAAGTCCAATTTATGAAATTATGGATTTCTTCCCCGCATCAGTAGAGCAATTTCAAAAAAATAACAAGCAGGTGCCCCCAGCTTCAGCTGGGCCCCAGTTGTCTTTTATCGAGACATCCAAAATTTTTGGTTGACCCAGTGTTTTCTTTTTTCGACAACTTAAATATTTTTTTATGTTGTAGTGCTAGTGGTGCGAAGGTCCACTTCACCTCTGTGTTCATATTGCATTAGTTTTTTTTCAAAAAGAAGTGAGTGAGAGGCGGAAATCCTTGTCTAATTCAGATATGGTTCTCAACAGTTTCTGAATTCTTGGTATTTCATGCTTGTAGTTTTCTACCTAACTCAACTCCTTACTATGACAAAAAATACTGTAAAAAAAATGAAACTTGTTTTTGTTTTATTTTCTTCATCTGCAAATTGTAGCTTTGCCTCAATTAAATTGGATTACGTAAAACATTGAGGTCGTATTAGCCTGGGCTAATTGGTAAAAAAACCGGCTATTTTTATTTGAGAAAAAGAATAATTTGATAAGTTCCTATGATAGCAGCTTTTTAATTAATTGGTACCCAAATATGGATGTACTTGTACGTTCAGTAATTATATGGACAGCTGTTTAAGAGCCTCTGCGTACCTTCCATATCGTTTTTAGACCAATTGAATTGACCATGGAAAAACTGATCAATATAAAGCCTACTTGAAATTTTAATAGCACTTTGGCCATAAATGCATAATACACCGTTTTTTGAAACTCGGGCCAAATGTCAAATCCTAGAATTTCAAAGTTTTAGGGCTTGTGGTCAATTTCTTAAGATTCAATCATAATTGTCGCAATATCAGTCTGATCAATTTTGAAACAAGATATTTCATAAAAACTTTTCAATGTCTCCCACAAACTAAGAACACAGTAGCTGCAATAGCTACAGATGAAGAGTTATCATCTTTGATGTGCAAAAGCAACGTGTCAATTTTTTAAAAGTAATTTTGTGGTTCTTTTCATATACCGAAGATATTTAGTCCGAAGTGGAAAAATTTTGCGGTTTGAATAAACTGCATCAAGTTTCAATGAACGAAAAGTAGTCACTTAATTAGATCGTGTGGTAGTCCCTTTATTAGTAGTCATTCACTGGTCCTTTTCAGGAGAATGATTTAATAGTTGCTTCCGCTAAATATTGTTCAATAGCGTTTTGAATTCTGATTTTTCAATGTCACTTGATTTTCATAGAAGGCAAATCAAATTGAAGGCAAATTATGCTCTCCAATAAAAGAATTGGAAATGGGGTTCAGTTTCAAAAGGGGTTTAATTTTTTTTTTCAGATTTCCTAGCTGATAATAAAAAATTTTACCCTCTGCTCGAGTTTTCTCAAATTTGTTTATTTTTATCACGAGTGCCAATTAAAAGATTCTTGAAATTAAAAGAGGCTCGAAAAGTGTAAAAAGTAAGAAGAGAAGCATAATTTTTGTTGTCATTGAATTCTCTGACATTTTTCAACCGTTTGTTGATTGAGATTGGTTTAAACGTTCAAGTTGTTAGTGTATATGATATGGAGTCCAATGTAACATCGTGTTCATGCGTGATTAATTTTCAGTTTTGACTCGGCCATCAGAATAATATTGTTCTCCGTGTCGAAAAGGCGGATTGAGCATTTTTAAGAGTCGATGAACGTAGTTCAGACTCTTCATAGGTCGCGATTATTTACTTTTTTCAGGAAAACTTAAAATTGGTTCGTATTTGTGTGATAATAAAAGAATTGCGAATTATATTCGTCTTTTTGTGATAATATTATATCGCTCTGTGGAAATAATTTTGTCTCATGGTGGGTATTTTTTTCATGCAATTTGTGAGACTCAAAGGAAGCTCAATTGTAATAGAGTGCACTATAATATTAAGTCGCTTTTTAAATGATGTTGATTTCAAAAAACAAATTTTGTTTACCGAGAGCACTGGAATTTGTAAAGCTGTTTAGACTCGCGTAACTGATCAAACAAAGACGTTTTCTCCAAGTTTGACTTTTTAAATGTTTTTTCGTCATAACTGATTTTTTCTTAAGCTTCTCGAAAAACATTTTCGCATTTTTTAATGTAATTTGAACATTCCGTGATGCTGGCTTCTTATTATGTGTTTATTACAAACTAGCTCAAAGCAAACCGTCTGGAGTAAATTTTTCAGATGTTCACAAAGCAGGTAAGTGTGTTAAAAAGCACATATTTGTTCAAAAGCGGGGAGCTTAGTAATTCGATCTCTACAAAAAATTTTGAGTTCCTAACCCTTAGGTATTTCAAACGTGCATTTGACTTCTTTATGTTCTAAAGAAATGGAACGCGATCGCGAAAAACTATTATGCTTACTTTCCGAAAAAAAGTCCGAACGTTCTTTGTTCTTAAAAATAGGAACACGATCGCGAAAACTCATTTTTCTTACTTTCCAAAAAGGTCCAAGAGTTCTTTATGTTCTAAAAAAATGGGTCGCGATTGCGAAAAAAAATTGCTTACTTTCCAAAAAAAGACCAAAAGTGATATTTGTAATACGGTGCCATTTTCAGATATCTTGTATAATCTTTTGGTCGGTTTGTAAAAAAATTTCAGGAAAAAGTAACTGCGCATTCCCAAAAATCCAAACATTCTTAAATCTCTCCACTTGAAAACTGATTGTTTGATAGATCGAAATCAATTACGATTTGCAGGATGTCTAAATTCTGGAAATATAAATTTCAATTAGTTTTTGATCCTGGTGGTTTATAAAGACGCTGTGCTGAAATGTGACCCCCGTCTCTTTCCTAGTCTCTTCTTGTCTCTTGCTGATAGTCAACTTCATTGCCCGGCAAACAATTCGCTCAATCAGGATGCTGAAATATCATAAAAGCTTACAATTTTGTAATTGCTGCTTGCGTTCTAAATGATACTCAACAATTTTATTTTTAGTTTCTGCGTTGTCAATAGAGTTTCTTAGCCCATGATTACTTAAGATTTCTTAGCCGTAATTGGAATTAACTACTAAAGTCATCAAATGTTAGGACATTTTGTATCATGTGGAAAATTGATATTTTTACCCGGTGCTTCGTCTTTTTTATCTTCCGGTTTTGTTTCTCCTTCGGGTGGTTTCTCGCCCTCTGTTCCTTCTGTTGCTGGTTTATCTTCAGCTGTTTTTTCGTCCTCAGTTTTAGTTTCATCGCCGCCCGTTTCTTCGGCTTTAGTCTCTCCTTCATCTGCTGGTTTCGTCGCGTCGGCTTCTGGCGACACCGGCTCCTCGGGTTTTTGTTCGCCTTCCTCGTTATCTTTTGGCTCTTCAGTTGTTGGCTCATCGGTTTTATTTTCTTCCGAGGTTTGCTCCTCGGCTTTTGCTTCGTCGGGTTTCTGTTCTTCGGCTGGACTCGTTTCGTCAGCTGCAGTTTTTTGTTCAGCGTCCTCTGTTGCGTCTTCGGGTTTGTCTTCAGTTGTAGCTTCTTCTGCACAAAAAAATCAAAATAGGTTCTCCATTTAGGCTTTGTTGCCAATCTGGGCTCTTTTTGCATCAGTTTTAGGGCGAATTCGATGATTTGACGAGGTTTTATATGACGGTCGATAAAGTGTGTTTGTAATTGGTAATAAAAATCTATGCGAATTTTCGTGACAATTTAACCCCATGAACAAAATTAAAGATCTGAAATTGGCAGGTGGGGACTATAGAAAAGCCCAAATCTGATATGGGGATTTGCCAAAGTATATGATATGATTCACTCATCCGATATTTTGAGCTCCTTCCTTGGCCAAATTACTTCACATGGAAATTTACCCAGCACTAATTTTCTTTTTAGTACATGATTCAAACTGTAATGGTAACATTCATGCAAGCGGAGAGCTGAAAAACTAATTTTATCATCGACCTAAAATTACTCAACCTGAGAATCCCGCCCCCTCCCCCCCCCCCCCCCCCCTACCTGTTGTTTCCCCCTCCTCTTTTTTGTCCTCTTGTTGCTGTGCGGATGGCTCCGCGGTCGCCGCTTCTTCCGCAGGCGCAGCATCTTCAGTCTTTTCTTCGTCGCCTTCAGCCGACGCTTCGTGTAGAGAAGCTGTGGTCGAATCTCTTCTCTTCTGTTCGTCATCTGAATACAGAAATTGTTGTCGATTTCAGCTGTTGTAAAACCCAAAAACTGGCTAAGGTTTTTGATCATATTTAGGCTTCTTTTTAATTGAACTTAACACATGGTGTTTGTTTTATGCTAACCGAACACTTTGGATATTTTCTCGAACGCCTGTTCGACTGTGGAGCTGCCGTGTACGGCGTTTCGCAAGATGTCATCGCCGAACATAGCTCGGATGCTGTCTGGTGCCTCGTTCTTGGCCGCCTCCGGGTCCTTGTTGCCAGCCAGCCTACGGAACTCGTTCACGGCATCTTCCCTTGTTAGTACCATGAACAAAGTGTCTCCACTAAAAAGAAGAAATGAAACGTTTAATTTGTTTTTACTTCCATCCACTTACCTTTGTCACGTTGTTAAGATCGAATTCAAATTGTTCAAAATCAATTTGAAATTTAATGATAAAAAAATTAGTGATATAAAAAATTTAATGATAGGTTACTGTCTGAACCCCAGTATATATTTGCAAAAATGAAACATAAGTGGTGTTCAACATAATTACAAATAATCTTTTAGCTTTGCATTCAGGAAGAAGAAAAATCTGGCTGGAAAATAAAATTATTTCTAAATCTGTTGCTTGAAGGTGAATAAAATCACCAGAGATTTATAATCTACTGCCTTTTTTTGATGAGTATTTAAGCAGCTGGATTTTCAGAACTCATTTGAGAACTCATGAGCGTATGCGTATGCGTCCGCAAATTTGGTTCACCGCAGAAAAATTGATTAAAATCAAAAAATGCTAAAAGTTTCACGAGTTTCAACATTAAGACACAATATCATACTATACAATTTCGAATTTGCATACTTAATCAGTTAGTTGACATTGTAATCAATGATAACATTGGATACCCTATAATGTTTTCAACATTTGCTTGCAAGAAAGATCTTTTATAAGTTTTACAGAAAAAAATTAATCAAATTCGATGTGCACTTTCGTGCCAAAATCAGATGTTTTATTAAGCAAATAATTCGTTGATTGCAAATTTTTAACATCAAGAGTGATAAGTTTTTCATTGTGATTTTTGTTACACATCAAATCATACTGCGTGCGTAAAAACTCTTGAAATTTTGATGAAATTACACTATAAACAGTTTTTGTTTCAACTTCAGAATAAAGAAATGGAACATTTGTGCTCGAGTTGGTTTTTTTAAGTTTCAATGAACATACTGAAGATACTTGTATAAGTTTTGTTGATTTTTTCGGAAAGTTTTAAATTTTTCTCAGGCAAAAGTTCAATTCGTTTTCTTTTGGTTTAGAGAAGGCAAACATCTCTTCAGCTGGGAAAGCGAAAATGGCGCTAAGAAATGAGATATATCTTGTTTCGAAAGTGGATTTTAATTTTTAAATATCCAGGCGAATGAAAAGTTACCTGTCGATCCATTTTCTCAAATTGTACTAATCTTATCGATAAAGTTGTCAATCTTACTTTGAAAGACGTAAAGGCCATTTGTTTTCTTTGAAGCTTGAATAAAAACTCAATTACTTTTTTCCTTGCCGGTGTTTTTGCCTTCATTGTACACAATTGTGAGTTTTAATTAGCTTTTTTGGCAACTGTTTCATATTGCTTAAAAGCTAATGACGTCTTGAGCTTAAGCAAAGGTAATGAATGCACTTGCGATTTGTTTTTCATTATGAGTTTTTGAATTGTGACGGCAAGATTTCGATTTTTTTAGCACGTTGCTTTGGTGTCCTACAATTTAATGACATACAATTTAACACCGTACATTTTAAAACTTAGTCATTTCAATACTAAACAATTTAAATCGACAACAATATAACTCCTATTTTCCAGTTTAACACAGTACATTTTAACACCTAGTCATTTCACTATTAAAATTAATGCTTTATGAATTCCTTATCTTAACTCTTATCACACCAAAGTTAATCCTGCAATTAACACACGCACCATAATGAAAAACTTGGTTTTTCTTAGTTATACATGCTAAAAGGAGGCTTCCCAATTTACTTAAGACTCTTATCTACAGGTTTGTAATTTATTTTCAATTAGACTTTTCGCTAAACCTTTATGATTACTAAAACAAGCTGCTTGTGCTAATTCAAAACAATTTGCCGTACAAATTCTGACAAAAATTAAATTCTGACAGTCACTTTATACTTTACTCAAGTGATAAACAAACGCAAACACAATAAACACATTATGATTGAGTCTTCTTTCGAGTTCACAGTTTCATCTAAATCACGAATTAGCGCTGGCTTTAAAAATGCTGCCATCCCTTGCATTTGAAAAAAAAGAAAAGATCGGCGATTCCTATGACATGATTGTTCAAGAAATTCAAAATGTATGCGACAGAAATTGCTTAGAACCCGAGAAAATAGAGAAAATTGACGAGTTGTGTCTGTACTTTGGCTCTACTTATATAAAAAGCTTGGTGCCAAACCGTGAAGTTTCATTCCCACCCTCCCTTTGGAACCAGCGAGATGCGGCTGTGATGGGGATTGCTCGAACAACAAATGCTGTCGAAGGCAAGTGCAATTTATTCCCAGGGCAATCGCCCTTATTTTCGGGATGCTAGGTTGGGACTAGGGGCTGGCAAACCCTTTAGCTTTGCGTTTATGTGCCAACAGTTCAAAAACAGCTGACAAAGCGATCAGGTCATAAGTTTAAGTTCGAGAATGATACTAAAAATAATGACTTTAAGGCTTTTGGCATTGGTTAAACCTTTTTTTAATTTCTATACCGGCTGAAAATGTCTAGAAAATCAGGCCATATTAGTCAAAGGACGTCTAATTATTTGCGGGCTTTTGAAGTTCATTGAACTATTGCTTGTTTTTGGTTCATTTTGGAATGATTCATTGAAAATATTGGCAAGGCCATTTCATTTTGGTTTGAAACGTTTCATTGAAATCATTTGCAAGGTCATTTCTATTCAAAACTTACGCGAATTAAGTAGCGCAAATTTGTCTGGCTTTAAATGGCAAAAATTTCTCTCGTTTAATTCTTTGATGGTTACCGAAATCCCCTTTGAAGTAAGTTTTCTTTTCATTTGGATTAAAACGGTGTTAAGTCATAGAAATTGTTTTAAATGTAGCGATGTTATATTGCTAGGCAACAAAAAGTAGGGAGTGAAATTGTAGGGTGTTAAGTTGTTTAGAGTTAAAAAGGGGGGAACCGTTGCTTTAGCGGCGATTCAATCTGGATCAAAAATAGTTCCAAATTGAATTGAGGCAAGTTAATTGATCCAACACGTGGCTAAAGGAGGCAAAATTTTGTAGGTTCTAATTTATATGCCGTAGATGGAACATATTCAAAATTGGCAAAAACGTTTGCCACTGATTTTTATCTTCAATTTGATGTCGCATTTTTAACTTTTCACTTTCAAAATTTTGCATTAGCGTTTTAAAGTTAAAATTTGAATCGTGTTCAAAAAAAAACTGCTCGAATTCATACTGACGGTGACAAATTTTTATACAGTTTTGGGTGTCTAATAAAATAACAATATAATTGAGTGATTTTTTTTGTGAGATGAGTGTTTATTTGCCAAAACTTTCTTTGCAAAGTTTAATTTGATACAGAAATATAAATCGCAGTTCATACCCAAACAAACTAAGTACATTTAAAATTTTATCAGGGCGACTATACGGCCTTTAACAGCCCAACTTGTAGTGGCCCTCAGAAAATAAAACCATTTAATTTGAAATGGCTATTTAGCTACAAAACTTGGGTTTGAGCCAATAGACCAAAAGAACATTTCAATCATTTATGAACTATCAGCAAAATGATTCATATTTATGTCTTTACAGAAAAAAATAGTTGATTCGGGCTATATGTCATCAAATCAGCTGATAGCAGAGTTTTCATCGGAAAATTATTACAATTGAGGTAGTTTGAGCTTCCGTATCGAATTTTTTGCTCGATTGACCTGCGGAAGTGAAATGACATCATATTACGGGCGTTTGACCTTATATTTCATCTAAATTTCTATTCCACAGGCTTGAAAAATTATCGCCGATTTTCGCATAACTTGTTAAATTGTTTCGATAAGTAAGCAATTGAGTAATAAAGAGTTGTCAACTGCTTGAATGCCATGATTTGCAAAGCTCAGTAATTTAATTATTTTTAGTTTTTTTTATAACTTTGTTTGGAGGATACGTTTCTGGCATCAAACAACTCGCTTACGATTTCGTTTGTTGATACATTCATAAACAAATTGTCCTTTGAAATAACTGGTACAATGTACCCTTAAGTCTAGCTAATCGTTTGCAAAAAGGATCTATATGTTCGTTCCTCAAAATTATGTTTGGTGTCGATAAAAGCTCCCTGACACGTGTAACTATCGCATAGCGTGTTTTTAGGCTCATCCAAAACATTTGTCATTCGTACAGCATACATTTTCACACTTAGTTGAATTGGTTGATGGTTTGATTAGTACAACCAGTCATCCAAATACCGGACATAAGCTGAAAAAATCCCAGTTTTTGTTCCGACTTTCGATACGAAAGTAACGGAATATTTGTGCTCTTTTTTTTTCTTCAGGCAAATTTCGACTTTTTAACTAGCCATTTTTGACGGAATTTTTTTAAATATCATTCGAAAGGTATTGTTGTCCTGAGCTCAAATTTGAAAAGATATTTCACCTGTGATCATTCTTCGTGAAGTTATGAGGGTTTAAAGATTGCCATTTTGGCCATTTTGACCAATTTGGGACAATTAACGCGCGACATATTTCGCGCTAAACGCGTGAGCGAGATTTAATCCGTCTTATAAATCGTTCCAAATTGGTTGAACGAAGCTTATTTGTCATAATTGATTTGTTACAAGGAACGAAATCTATCTTTTTGTACTTTATGTGGCGTGTGGGGGGATGATTTTCATAAAAAAATTTCAAATTTTAGAAGAAAAAACATTCGGGGCTTCGCCCAGATACGAGCAGTCTTGTTTCATTTTGCTGTGAGACAACCAGTGTGCTATCGTCAGCAAGATAGCTTATTTTACTTCAAAGGGCGCCATTAATATCATGCTTGTACAGCAGAAAAAAGGCTGCAGATCGGAACTTTGTAGCAGATCTCACCTAAATTTGCCTTGAAAATTTACTACATTTTGTTATATGCTAGTCAAATAATTTTCCGAGAGGAAGCATGTTTTCTCCCCAAGTCCATAATCTTCAACTTCTAATGGCAAAATGCCATTATGGACAGAGTCAAATGTTTTGCTTAGATAAACCAAAAAGACTTCACAAATAGTTTTTTACATAAACTGGGATTCGTGTTGTTGCTTGAACACAATGTTTTTCTCTGAACCCGAGCTGTTATTTAAGCAATCTATCATGTTTTTTCATAAATTTTTATACAGTTTTGGGTGTCTAATAAAATAACAATATAATTGAGTGATTTTTTTTGTGAGATGAGTGTTTATTTGCCAAAACTTTCTTTGCAATGTTTAATTTGATATAGAACTACAAATCGCAGTTCATACCCAAACAAACTAAGTACATATAAAATTTTATCAGGGCGGCTATACGGCGTTTAACAGCCCAACTTGTAGTGGCCCTCAGAAAATAAAACCATTTAATTTGAAATGGCTATTTAGCTACAAAACTTGGGTTTGAGCCAATAGACCAAAAGAACATATCAATCATTTATGAACTATCAGCAAAATGGTTCATATTTATGTCTTTAGCAGAAAACAAAATATTTGATTCGGGCTATATGTCATCAGATCAGCTGATAGCAGAGTTTTCATCGGAAAATTGTTACAATTGAGGTAGTTTGAGCTTCCGTATCGAATTTTTTGCTCGATTGACCTGCGGAAGGGATATGACATCATATTACGGGCGTTTGACCTAATATTTTATCTAAATTTCTATAGCACAGGCTTGAAAAATTATCGCCGATTTTCGCATAACTTGTTAAATTGTTTCGATAAGCAAGCAATTGAGTAATAAAGAGTTGTCAACTGCTTGAATGCCATGATTTGCAAAGCTCAGTAATTAAATTATTATTATTTTTTTTATATAACTTTGTTTGGAGGATACGTTTCTGGCATCAAACAACTCGCTTACGATTTCGTTTGTTGATACATTCATAAACAAATTGTTCTTTGAAATAACTGGTACAATGTACCCTTAAGTCTAGCTAATCGTTTGCAAAAAGGATCTATATGTTCGTTCCTCAAAATTATGTTTGGTGTCGATAAAAGCTCCCTGACACGTGTAACTATCGCATGGCGTTTTTTAGGCTTATCCAAAACATTTATCATTCGTACAGCATACATTTTCACACTTAGTTGAATTGGTTGATGGTTTGATTAGTACAACCAGTCATCCAAATACCGGACATAAGCTGAAAAAATCCCAGTTTTTGTTCCGACTTTCGATACGAAAGTAACGGAATATTTGTGCTCTTTTTTTTTCTTCAGGCAAATTTCGACTTTTTAACTAGCCATTTTTGACGGAATTTTTTTAAATATCATTCGAAAGGTATTGTTGTCCTGAGCTCAAATTTGAAAAGATATTTCACCTGTGATCATTCTTCGTGAAGTTATGAGGGTTTAAAGATTGCCATTTTGGCCATTTTGACCAATTTGGGACAATTAACGCGCGACATATTTCGCGCTAAACGCGTGAGCGAGATTTAATCCGTCTTATAAATCGTTCCAAATTGGTTGAACGAAGCTTATTTGTCATAATTGATTTGTTACAAGGAACGAAATCTATCTTTTTGTACTTTATGTGGCGTGTGGGGGGATGATTTTCATAAAAAAATTTCAAATTTTAGAAGAAAAAACATTCGGGGCTTCGCCCAGATACGAGCAGTCTTGTTTCATTTTGCTGTGAGACAACCAGTGTGCTATCGTCAGCAAGATAGCTTATTTTACTTCAAAGGGCGCCATTAATATCATGCTTGTACAGCAGAAAAAAGGCTGCAGATCGGAACTTTGTAGCAGATCTCACCTAAATTTGCCTTGAAAATTTACTACATTTTGTTATATGCTAGTCAAATAATTTTCCGAGAGGAAGCATGTTTTCTCCCCAAGTCCATAATCTTCAACTTCTAATGGCAAAATGCCATTATGGACAGAGTCAAATGTTTTGCTTAGATAAACCAAAAAGACTTCACAAATAGTTTTTTACATAAACTGGGATTCGTGTTGTTGCTTGAACACAATGTTTTTCTCTGAACCCGAGCTGTTATTTAAGCAATCTATCATGTTTTTTCATAAAGAACTTGTTGAAAAATCTCTCTAACTCTTGGCTTACTTTAATTATAAGACTAATTGCCGATAGTTGGATAGATCAATTTTAAGTAGCTATTTGAACACTGCAACTTCTTTGGCTAGTTTAAATACATCAGGGACATATTCCTCACCAAAACATTTGTTTCAACAGGATGCCTACTACTCGTTACTGGCTAGTGCACTCAATTTTGATATTTTGCTAGATATGCACTCTTTACAAGCTGAATTTTTATGTTCTAGTTGTTTTTAAAGTTTCTTCTTCGCTAATTTTTTCTATTACAAAAGTAAAGTCGACATCGTTAATAGAATTTTTGGCGGTATTGGATCCGTTATCTTTAATTAAAGCCGATATTGCTTCAGGAAGTTGTGGCGGCATCGGATTCGTTATTGGTGCTGCAAATTTTGGTTCAACCGAGAAATCTTTGTCAAATTTTGCGAACTTTGTTTGCGTTTAGTATTCAACCATTTCATCTGCGGTTGCATGTTCCACCCAGTAACTACAAATACTCGTTTTTATCGTTTCATCTTCGACGAGTTTTATAACAAATTGCTCGTTACACTTTGATGATATTGCTGCAACTTTTGTAATTTTATGATTACATACTTGATCTCATTTTTCAATCAATTTATATTTTTTAGCATAGCTTAAAAAAACTCATCTTCAACAATAAACGTCTCCCAGCATGATTCGTTTGGTTCGATCCGTTTTTCTAAAAACTTTTTCAAAAGTGATTAATTAGAAGTGAGGGAGGGTTATATAAAATACATAAATGTTTTTGTGTCTAGCAAGGTAGCACTTAAATGGTCAAATTCGCACATGCAGAAAAAAAGCTCTAATTGATCACTGAGGCCAAAACATACTGTGCTGTTCGCACAGCGGACCTTTTAATTACCTGATTTCAAACATAACGAGGCCAAACTGTGCACTGTATAGGCGCAAAATTTTGTGTCTGCATGTTCCTGGGTTCCAGAGACAAGTCTTATTTATTTCTTGATATTGTCAGTGTCAGGAATTCTATGAGAAATCGTGTTTTTATCTCTAGCCATTGTTTAAAAAAACGGATGCTTTTTTCAAGCGAGGAATTCCGATTATGCTTTATTAACACACCTAGATGATGTTTTTTTTTCAACACAGTTATCGGCTTTTCCTAAGTTAAGTTGGACTCTGTGCCTTTTGAAAGGATGCGATTTGCGAAGTGTTTCGCTCATTCGTATCTCTAGTTTTTTGAAGATTTCGCTTTCATATCATCAATTGACTTTAGATATCATGAAATCAGTAATCAATAAATTTTAGATATAATGATATCAATACTGATGATATCAATTGATATCATCAGTAGTCCACGCCCACTTTGCTGTAAGAATCCTACTTTTTCCGAATTCTCTAACCCGTGAACTTCAAGTAGCTGTATGATCAGCTATTAAGAACCGTTTTAAAATGAAAATCGATGTTCAATTTTGAGGATTAAGGCTCCTTGCAAACCATGGTTATGGCTTTTAGTTTTGTTCCGCAAATATGCAAATTTGATTATCACAGCTTGCCTTACACATTTTTCCACGCTCTAAGAGCTTCAAACGCTCTGAATTTTACTTTGAATTTTACTGAATTCATTGCTGGCTTAATGAAATGCCGAATTAATGGTTTAGAAAATCTGAAAAATGTAGCTGTGTTGGATAATTGTATAACAGCATCTTGAGAGGTGTAGCATTTCGTTTGTTGAATTTGATCTCTAAGTTGGACAAGTGTGACCTCTATTTTTAAGTTTTTGATCGTTTCATCAGAATTTGCTTCAGCAATGAATCTAACAAACTACAAGAAAGCGTCCGTCAGTGTTCCGACTTGTTGTTCCGAGAAAGAAAAATCCATTCTCATTACGTAATAACTCCAGGTCGATATGCATTTGAGGCTTTCTATTGATCTCTCTGGTGCAGAAAAAATTGGTAAATTAATCTCTTTTCATTCTGCTTTCTATTTATTAAATTTATCAATTTAGTCTAATTGGGCAACATTGGAATGGTATGCAGTGAGGCCAAAACATACTGTGCTGTTCGCACAGCGGACCTTTTTATTACCTGATTTCAAACATAACGAGGCCAAACTGTGCACTGTATAGGCGCAAAATTTTGTGTCTGCATGTTCCTGGGTTCCAGAGACAAGTCTTTAAACACGTTAAAATTTTGTCGGAACGCTCAAAGAAAATGAAAGAACAAAAGAAGATCAAAGGGAGCGTCCTGGAATCCGCTCATAATTCACAAAGTGCACATTTTTGGCCGCGTAATAAATAAGTTTTTTTTGTCACTTCTTGAATTTTATATGTAAAATGACTCGCCTGGACATGAATTCGACTAGTTGGTCGAAGAACTCCTTGTCAGCGTGTTCTCCGTAGAAGCTCTCTGCCATCTCCTTGGTCAAGTGCGACTCCTTCTGAGAAGACACTTCAAACCCAGCCTCTCGGATTCGCGCCATTATCTCCTCTAAACACAGAAAACACGCCAAATAAACATGCCTCTGTTAAGACACGAGATTCAAAACTTGAAGATTCAAAAGGCTTTTAGTGCTTTTATTCGTTAAACACTAATCAAATTTTTTGACCACAGAAATTCAAAGAAAACATTTGTCTTACCTTCCTTAAAAATCTCAACTAATTGTTACGATTCAGTGGGTGTGAAAGGGAGAATTGAGAGAAGACTCGGAGAACGAAATTGTATTAAAAAATAACCTTTCTTGTTCATAGCGTTTGGCTTAATTACAGCCAGAGTCTTTTCCTTGGGGAAGAAGAACTCAATCTCCTTCTCTGCGGCCTCCGGACTATCCGATCCGTGCAGCTGGTTCACTTGGGCTGCCTCCACATCGAACTGGGCTCTGAGACAGGAAGGGTTTTCTTGGGCCGCTTCTTTCTCCTTGGGGCCAAGCATGCCTCGCCACCGGTCGATGGCGTCTTCTCGCGCCAAGCCCAATGCCAACACTGGACCACTACAAACAAAGGCTCATATCAATTTGGATCTTTATAACAATTCCAATACGAAGTCTATTAAAGAATATAATCGCCTTAAGAATATAAGTTCTGAACTCGACTGAATATGAAGAAAAAATAACATTGGAACTTCGAAACAAAATGTCTCTTTTCGCCAAAGGAGTGCTATAAGATATCTCAAGTTAACTACTAGTTTGATCAGATTTCTCAGCGGCTGTTTGTAAGTTATTGAATCCAAAATTGTTTTGGTTTTATCAAGTCTCATTACTTTTCTGTTGCTTTCTTATTTGGTTCATAGTCATACGTATGGCCGTTGTAAAAATGGCAAAATTTAATAAAAAATCGATAGAAGTTGTTAATTGAAAACCGTCTTTATTATCGCCTTTATTTATTATCGCCTTTTTTATTTTCTTGCACGCTCGACCCTAACCTCCCATAAGCCAGGGCCAAATTGTGAAAAAAAATGAACAATGCTCGCTAAACTAAATGGAATGAAAATTGTGCGGGTGAAATTGTGTGTACACAACGTTACCTTGTCATGTTGTCGACGAGCATTTGGAAAAACGGTTCATCCTTGTGCTCTGCGTAGAATCCCTCTGCCTGCTCCCGAGTCAGATGGAGTTCCTTTTGGAGGGCCACGTCGAAGCCACTGGCCTTGATCTGGGACAGGATCTCCTCCCCTCTCTCCCGGTATGCATCTGGTCTGATGATGGCAAGAGTACGCTGCAGCTTGCCCGGCTCTTTCTGCTCCTGCATCGGAAGGTCCGCGTTGGGAAAGAAGAATGCAAGCTCGCTAGAACAAAAACAAATTCAGAAAATTCTATATTTTTTGCACTTTTTCTAGTTTCACATTGAATTTTTATATACATTTTTACCCCTTAACAATTATTCATGCAAGAATAAAATTTTACTCGGCAATAACTTTAGCCCACTATTTTCTAAGCACACTTAATTCTTGATTTAAAATTTTTCCTTTAAAATTTTTTTAAAATTTTATTGGAAACTTTTTTTGACTTCGTCAGATCAAGAAAAAATCATTTTCTGCAGTACAGTTTTATCCGTTTTTACTTGTAATTTTTGATTGGAATTTCATTGAAACAGAAACTGATCGAACTTTCGAGAACTAAAGAACAAATTCAACTATTTAGAGTAAAATTCTCACTTTGCTGCCTGCTCCTTGGAATCGGCGGCGTGGACTCCGTTGACCAGTTTACTGGTGCCGTACAGTGCTCGCAGGGACTCCGGGTCCTCCTCTTTGGCCTTCTCGGCGTCGGTTGGTCCGACTAGTTTCCTCAGTTCGGGAATTACTTCTTCGCCCGTGGCACCCTTGGTCACTATGGCGATGTGACAGGGGCCTCCAGTCATCAGCTCAATTAGCTCTTCGAACCACGGCTGAAAACAAGAGTACAATCCTTCTAAGTGATTCCTCAGTTAAATCCTTGTTATCCAATTAGCGTTGTTTCCTCCGATTTAAATCATAAATACCATATTACACAAGCTCTTTTTCAAGAAAAGAACAATTAGCCTAAAACTTACCAAACAACTATTTAAATATTGGTTTCTGGAGGAACATTAAGAAAAGCCGGCTAATACTTGTTCCGTCGTTCAGATTCCCGGGTGAACTATTTAATTAATGTCATTAAAAAGATCCATCAATTAAAAAATCACGAAAGTGTAAGAAAATTTATTGCATTTTTACGGGGAGTAATGCAAGACTGATCGAAAATAGTTTCCGTTCAAAACTTTATAATGGTGGTTGTTTTTTTTGTTACCTCCTCCTCGTGCACCTTGTACATTTCCCTCGTCTCCTCCTCCGTCAACTGCTTCTCCTCTGATTTGACGATCTCCATCCCATTCTCCCGCAGCTTCTCCAAGATCTCCTCCACGTGACCTATAACACGTCAGAGTCATACTAACCATACCATGTCCAGTAGCGGATTTAGGGGGGGGGGGGGGAGGGTGCGTCAATATATACTAGATTTGATGGGGGAGCGCGCTTTGAAAAAACAAAGCGATTTTTTGGTCAAAATTTTCCAAAAAAGTGCCTAAAAATGCTCTTTGGCCTGTTTTTTTTCGAAAAATTTGCATGCGGCGCAGAAAACATGGTCAAAATGGGTCTTTTTAGTGATTTGGGAGACCTCAGAAAATCAATTTGGTCGAATTAAAAAAAAGATCGACAAAACTTTCGTTTTTTTTTGAAAATCCCCCCCCCCCTCGAGAAGCTCATAGATCCACCCCTGAACGCATCATACCATTATAACGCTTGCGATAAAATCGTTTGTGGTAAGCAAGCGTTATCAAACTAGAATATAGACTTTTTTCTAGTTAACAACTAGTTTGACAGAATCACTTGAATCATTTGATAGCTTGCTTTATTAATGAAGGTAAGTTTTAGCAAAATGTGTGTCCAGTAGGAGCTAGAAATTCAAAGAGGTTTAAGATCATCATTTTTTTTTATTTCTATGTCGCGAAGGATCAAGGTTTCGAATCCGAGACTATGTCAGTTTTTCTAACTCTTATATAGGTCGCGATGATTTGTTTTTTTTTCAGGAAAAAGTCTCAAACTTTGTTCAGGCTCAAACTTACTTTTTCGCGGTTTGACTTTTTGATTTCTTTTTAAATTCAGTTCATTTCTTTTAGTAAAAGGAAGGCAAACTCCACTATCGGTTGTTAAAATCACGAGAAACGTGACTTCTAATTTTGAAAATCGGAATTTAATTATCAGATTTCCCTGCGGAATAAAAAGTTTACCCAATGATCCAGTTTTCTCAAATTGAATTAGCTTCATCAAAAAGTGCTAAATATAATTTGTTCTAGAAATTCAAAGAGGTTTAAGTCATCTATTTGTTCTTCGAAGTTCGAAGGTTGAGATTTTTTCAAAATACAAGTTAGTTTTCTTGCGTTCATTTGTTTTTTCCAACTGTCAGATGGCTATGCTCATTATAGTTGCAAGTGTTGTTCATTTTGTAGGAGACTTCAAATTTTTTAATCACTTCAAAATCATTTTTTTTCGGCTGAACTGGTGTCTGCTGAAAAATTGTCGGCTTTGTTTCGGCTTCGTCAGTTTTATTCAGTTGCTACTTTAAAATTCAAATGTTTTGCTTGGCATGTTTTCCTAGATTGAAATTTTATCGAGACATACGAAAATTTTAGTAAACCTGGTTTGCTTTCAACATTTTTTTGTACTTCTAATATTTTTTATGTTTGTTTTGTATCGCAATTGATGCGAAGCTCCACTTCGTCTCTGTGTACCACGTTTTTTTATCATAAGAAAAATTTGAGGTTATAATGAGATCTGGCACTGTTTTTGTTGAATTCTAATTAATATGAGATTGTTTCCCCAAAATATTGCATTTCACAATGAAACTGCCGGATAAGTCCAATAAAAGTTAATGCTTTTTAAAACTAAATCAAAATTCTAAAAATGCAATTACTGAAATTTTATTTTAGAAAAATCTGATTTCACCCACCGTTTTTTTATTAAGAATTCTTATCTTGATTTCCGTTATGTGTGTTTTATATGAACATGACAATAGTGTATGATAGTTCTTTCAGAAAAGACTTCTAGAGTTTCTTACCGGCCTCGACAGCGTCTGGCTTGATGACGAACACGGAGCATGTCTTGGGAACTGGCTTCGGCTTCAGAGCCTCCAGTCTCGCGTCTTCCTCGGCCTGTCTTTGAGCTTCCAATTGTGGATCCACGTACTGTACAAAAATCACCACAAGTCATTTCAGCCGCCAGAGAACAAGTATGTAAATACTATATTATTCATATATTTGAATAAATCGGGAAGCTGTTTTGGAAATTTTTGCGTATTTTAAAAGGGCCAGCTAGCTAAAGGAGCTCATATAACATTCTTGACTCAAAAGAGTGCCATACAAGTCTTTCGAGTCAATGGATATCTCAAAATAGTACAAATAGGGACCCTTTGGGTCGGCAGGGGGTCGAATCCCTGAGAAGGGGGGTTCGCTTCCCTCCCTCCATTAGTCCGCTCCTGGTTCTTGAGAAATTTTTCAGGTAAAAGGCAAAATGCGCGTTTAATGAGCTTTATCTACACTTTTCCAAATTGCAAATCTAAATGTCATTCAAGTCATGTTTCAGTTAAGAAAACGTCTGAATTGAGTCAAAGTCGGAGTTTGAGGTGACTCATCACTTACCTCTGCCCGCTCTGCATCTCCCGACTGTACTTTGTGTTCCTTGGTCAGTTGCTCTTGGATTGTCCTCTCCAGTGCAGGTGCATTGCAACTACGAACCACTGATTGCAATTTACCGCCCTAAATAATTAAGTGGTGGTTTCATCCATTGTCGGCTGCCAAATGGGCTCAAGCCTCTAAGCAAACACCAGTGCGTAACCAGAATTTCGCAAAGAAGAATTCTTTTTCCGTCTATTTTTTGAGGTTTTCTTTGATGAAAATAATTTTACGAGCATCTTCCCAAAGTTTTAGCAATTTGTCCACCTTCTGTAGTAGAACAAAATATATCACTTGGTCTCTAACTTTTTAGCCTCCTAACTTACAGCGTAAAACAGAAAAGTGGGTTTGCATTTTCCTCTGTAGAAAGATAGGGCGGATATGTTGTCTGTCTCTGCCACGGCGAAGCCCAGTAGGTCATCT
Organism: Symsagittifera roscoffensis; assembly: GCF_963678635.1. Classification (NCBI taxonomy): domain Eukaryota; kingdom Metazoa; phylum Xenacoelomorpha; order Acoela; family Convolutidae; genus Symsagittifera; species Symsagittifera roscoffensis. The sequence goes on from NC_087062.1 coordinate 94,284,422, forward strand.
CCAAGTTCGTTCTTCACCCTCCGGAACAGAGCCACGGTTGCTTTGCAAGGACCTGCCCACTTCTGATACGCATCAATCACTGCAGCGGCAAAAAAGGTAAAATTTCAGGTTTTCACTTGAAGATATCCGCAGAAACTTGACCTCTTTACTTAAATTTTTATTATGATATTTACAAACGAACTCAATATTTGATCAATCAAATTAATTTTTTTCCTATGATTTTTTTCTATCATGAATATGCGCCTAAAAAGTCTAGTGTTTAGCTAAAAGTCTTCAGAAGAGATTAAGTTTAAAGTGGTTCAAAATATCAAAAACGCAACTGTATTGACTATTTTGTCCCTAAAGATCTTTATCACTGCTCCAGTTAGAAACCATCGGAAAAGCAGGAGAAAAATAATTTGACAGCTTTTTTAAACCGTTGTGAGCGAGAACTATTTTTCAACTGAATTTTGGCAGTTTCGATTTTTTCCATGGTTCAAGATAGTAGTACTTTACCTAGAATTCCGTTGTGCTCCAACTCTTTTTCCCATTGCTCATCATTCAGAATCTCTTTCTGAAAATTAGTTCAAGTAAGTCCCGATTCAGGTATCTAGTAAACACGACATCCAATCACTCTACTTCGAAAGGGGCGTTACTCATGTCTGAAGGACCGAATGAGCAACCAGAATGCACTATTGATAAGTTGGAAAGAATTGAGTAATAGCTGAACCAATCAGCTTAAGACAGTTTAAAGGGCACTGATTGGTTGAGAATTTTAGCGCATTCGGTTCTTCGCCCATGATAATACCCCTTACCTGGGCAATAATGTTGAAAAATTGTATCAAACCGAAAACAAAATGAACATGAGCTTCGAATAGCATGAATTTTTTTGCCCAAAATATGAAAAAAAAACTAAAAGAAACAGAAAGAATCAGACTTTAATACTGTCTAAAAGCTCAAACTACCAAACGTTAACTTACTTTTAGACAATTTTTCAGGTGCGTCCATTCTTACTTGTCACTGATGTGTAATTTTGACCCAAAAGTTAAGAAAAAAAATAAAACCTGATGAGAAGAAAGTTCCTATGAGGAAAATTTTGTTAATATTGATTTAAAAATTGGCTAAAATTTAAGTCTTTGAGCTTTTCTGAAAACATTTCCGCCCGAAAAAGCCGTGAATGGACGCACGTTTCCCGTAGAACTGTCCTCGTCGCTGGAAAATGGATTATGTTAAGGGAGTAGAAATATTCAGCAATTAAATCAACCGTAGTATTTAATACTGAAGATAAATTTTTTTAAAATCTTCTAAAACTAAAATAACCCAAGCGTCAAATGGTAGATGAAAAATTATTTCTTGTATTCCTTCATGAACATAATATAGTTTATTTAATTAACTTTTGCAATTTTGCAGCGCCAAAAAGCTCAATTAGAGAAGCCATTCTTGAAAATATTCACATTTGGTTCGAATTTCTGAGGCTGAAAAAATGCGGAATTGATTCAAGTTTTTTAACTCACGTGGTTCATCAGAAATTTTTTTAACTGTTTAGTGGGAACAAAATGAAACGAAAAAGAAGCAAAAAAAAAAGATAAATCAACGTTAAAAATATATTGGAAAGAATAAAATGATTTTTTGTAAGTTGCTCCAAAAAATTAAAAATTTATACTACTGAATTATTAATTTCTACGTTTGTTTTTATAGCCTGGCTTTCTTTTTTAGGCCGAAATACTTTTTAAAAGTATGAACATAATACATGGCACTGTGCTTAACCAAGAATGTTTTTTCTAAAAAAAATGTGACTCACTTGAAGGGCAACCTCTTGCTTCTTTTTAGCCATGTTTTTCCTGTTTTTCTCCTAAAGTGCCGAGTTTGTTTTGTTTTCTCTTTTTTCAGCTAGCAGTCAATTGAATTTATGTATTAAGATGGTATGCTTATGCTACTGATTTGAATGCGTGTTTTTTAGCATGTAGTTTAAACAGGTGTTCTTTTGCATCGGTGTTGGCGTGCACGTTTTGTCTGAATTAGAGCACGTGCATATACCATAACAAAAAGAGGTGAGCCATACCGTACTGTGATGCGTGAAAAAACCATATGGAAAGGTTTTGATTAGGGAATACTGAAATTAGGGGCTAAGTTTAATGCAGAGCTACCAGAAAGCTCTGAAAACTTAAAAAAAACTGAACAAAAAGAAAACATCTGAAAAAAATTGATTTTATTTAATAGGTCTTATGCATCTCGCTTAGATAATTTCTTTTTTATTTCAAAAAACTCTTTCTGTCTGGGTTAATAAGAAGAGCGCGACCGTTGGAAGCTAAAAAATGGCTAAACTATGAAAATGAACAGTAAGCTTTGGTTATCTCATATGCAGTGTACACCCTGCTGTCTTTTTGGTGCTTCAGGACAGCTCGGAAAATCAATTTGGTCGACCTAAAACAGCTATCAAAATTTTTTGAAAATCCTTCCCTTCTCTCGACAAAATCCGAAATCCGAGTCAAGTGATTTATTGGTTTCCAATGTCATGAACGCTCGATCATTCAGATACATCTGGATGAAGACCTTATTTTATTTAGGATACAGTTTGGATTCTGATCTCATATGAAAAGCTCTTATTTGAGGTCAGATTCTCACTTAAGTTGAACCATCAAAGAGTTACTTCGAGAATATTTTTTGAATCGCATCCAACACCGTTTAAAATAGTTTGAGATATATTTTTGGAGCTGCTGCTGAGCCCAATCAGAAGTACATAGTGTGAATGCTAGAACTTTTGAGAATCTCGTGGTTTTTGTAGAAACTGTAGAAACTGTTTTTTGAAACCTTTCGACCACTTATGGCCCTGGGAAACAAACACATTGAGGCAAGTTATGAGTTTTCCAACTGTTTTTTTATGGCTTGCAAAATTTTTCTGGATTCTAGTTCAGTTTTACTACTAGTTAACATAACACAATTAATTGAATCATTTGACACCTCGGTTCATTGGAAGTCAAAATCAACAAGCTCAAAAAATTCGCGCAGGACCTGTTTTTTTTCTTGCAAACGGAAAGTATTTTCTCGCGTGACAATTTTTTTTTGTGTTTTTGCTAACTTTTGTCGTTTTAGTTGCCATGTCAAAAATGTAAGCATGTTTTGTTTCCAATTAATCCCAGTTGTGTGTAAGTTATTACATTCATAGAAATTTTGCCGAAATTGTTTTAAATATAGCTTTTGAATTGTTTTTATTTTTACATTTTTTCGAAAATTTTCTTTTTGTCTTTGTATTCTTCTTTTATTTGGAAGAAAAAACTTATCAACGCCTTGCCTTAAAATTTTGATTTTTACCAATTGCAATAGTTTTATTAGTTTTTAGAAATCATGTATATGCATGTTCTACGGCTTCATTCACATGGTTTGCGTCTATCAAGTGAGCTTTTATGGCATATAAGGTTTCATAATTGGCCAGAGGATACCTACTTTTTTTGATAATTTGATTGTTTGAAAAATAGGCAGCATGTTATTGTGTTTTACAGTAATTTTTTCTACGCTTTGCTTCTGGCTCATTTTTTCTATCCGTTTCGCCTCTGTGTAACATTTTTTGTGTCGCTTATATGCACATAAATGGCTACAATATAATAATACCTGAAAAAAAAGTTGGGGGGTCAAGACAATACTTTTTTATTGAAGATAGTAGCGTTTCAAATTTTATTCTTTTATAATCCTGATATTGCTCAATTCTTTTGATTTGGTAAACTTACATTCTCAGTTCGGCGAAGCGCTGAATTGAACCATTAAACTATTAATTTTAAGTCATATGAAATAAGTTTGTAAGAAATCCACTTACTACGCAGATATCATCATAAATTACGAACAAAAAAAAACATTTTCGGGTTGTTAAGAAAATATTTTTTCTGTGACAAAAAAATTCCTAATTGGGTTAAACCGTCTTCTCAATCTAAATCTTTTTCAGAGGAAGAATAAAGGGAGTGTTTACTTTTTATTTTCAAGTGTAATTTAATTTCACGTAACTAAAAAATTCATTCATATCCCAACTAAACGGCCCTCAGTATTCTGTCCACAGCACTTCTGATCTGGAAATGCGGCGATCAATATTTGGTTCAAGACAGTAGTAGTCGGCCCCTGGTCAATGTGCTCGACTTATAATTCGACTTTAAAAGTCAAAAATGCGCAGATTTCCGGCTGAAACTCCGCGGTCAAAAAGCAATTTTAAGTTGAGCACAAAGTCGAAACATATCCATATTTGCTCAGAAAAGTCAAAACATAGGTCGAGCACTATCGAAACATACATGATTTTGGTCATCAAGTTCGATACATAGGCCGAGAACAGTGAAAACATAGTTCGAGCACAGTTGAAATATAGGTCGAGCACAATCTTAATTTTCAATGTTTTATCTTTTTTTAATATTTCAATTGAAATTAAATCGGAAACTGAGCAAAACAATTGCCTAAAAAAGACGTCCATCAGAAAATCGTGATCAGCAACAAACTTTTGATAAAACATGCGTACTACAAAACTAAAAATTTCAGAGGGAATCTTCAAGTTTTCGAGATTTAAGAGTTCCTGCGGCGGGAAAAAAAAATTTTGCCAAACTTTCTTCAAACATCAGTTCAGATGTTCAGATTAACTTTTTTAGTCCAGATTTTAAAAAAAATTAAAAAAAAAACTTGAAAACTTTAATTTAAAAAAAAATATTTTTTGATGCCAGAGGTTTGTTTTCCTCTGATTCTTATAATTCATTTTCATCTCAAGCAACATCACCCGAAAGGCATACATTATCATTTTTTTCAATTTAGTTATGTCAGCTGATAGTCAAGAAAGTCGAAACATAGTTCGAGTACAATCGAAACATAGGTCGAGCACATTCGTATTTAAGGTCAACCATCTCTAAATTTTCAAAAATCTTAATTTTTTGAAGAGTTCAATTAAGCTTGAGGCAGAAATTGATCAAAAAATTGCTCAAAAAAGACGTACAGGAATAGATAAAGGCATTATGTCGAGAAAAAAGAAAGAGTGGAAACATACCCATTTTTGGTCGAGAAAATCGAAACATGTGAGCTGGGTCGAACAAAGTCGTATACTTTTTTCATGGATCGAGAAAGTCAAAATATGCAAAGATTCGTTCGAGGAAGTCAAAATATACCAAAATTTGGTCGAAAACATTGAAAAATAGAAAAAATATTGGTCGAGACGGTCAAAACATACCAATTTGTCGTCCAGTAACTATTTTTGTTCAATATCGCAACCACTAACTGTCAACTATTTAGATATTATTGTCATTTCTGTTTATAAGTTCCTTTGCGGCCAGCCGGACAATCATATTTCATATCTATCAAATCATACTTGTCAGCAGGGGCGGAATTAGAGGGGCGCGGGGGACGTTTCCCCTTCCTCGGGGATTCGACCCCCTACCGACCCATAGGGTTCCCCCTATGAACTATTTTGAGATGTCCAATTTTGGCTGACGGACCACAAAACTGTTCTAAAGGCGCCTTAGACGCCAATATATACTAATTTTGAGGGAGAGCGCGCGCCGAAAAAACGCGCATTTTGGTCAAAACAGCTCAACAAAATTTTCGATTTTTATTTGAATATCTGCCTCCCCCTCAAGAAAATCCTAGATCCGCCCGTGCTCGTCAGTAAGCAGACATTCTTGCGAAACTGTCACTCTTATTAAGAGCGTGTTTGAATGTCTCCTTGCAAAACGAGTTTTAAAAATTCATTTTTCAAAGCAAACTTTTCAATTTAAAAGAAGTTGTGGATCTTTTTTGAAAATCGAATTGCTTAAGACTGTACCATTAGTAAATTAAAAGTTTTATAGCTATACCCCGCTGGCTGTGTGGTGATTAGGAAAACTTATCTGCTAAACTGCCTCTTTGCTTACTAGATTATCGGCAGATCCGCAATTTGCGCCGCGGTCAATGCCCGATTAAAATAGAATGCCGTCGGATTGAATTAAGGTTTCGCTATTACTCCCCATGTAAAACGAGTAATCCAGTACTCCCACAGCATTGGTACTTCCGTGCATTTACTAGGCCAAAACGCCGTAATTGCGAGTTGGTTTTTTACTGTTCCCGCGCCGTATCCTGCTTGCTGCGCCATGTGAAAAACGCAGAATTCAAGACTGTAAGTTTCCAACGTAATGAATAACTGAACTATAAATTCAATGGTACTTCAACTGTTTCAGATGTCAAGTGTATGCGACCACCACTGGCAGGTACTTATCAAAACCGCACCAAGGACCTGGCCAGCACCGATGGCGCCAGAATGAACTCAATATATATAGACTGAATGAACTGAATTAACTGATAATATATATATATATATGACATTCCCTCAAATAACACTTTTAAATCGTACTTTATAATTTTAACCAATGAACCAAATTTTTTTGAGTTTTAGACCTACAGTGGACATAGTTTTGAGTTATTAATCAAAGTTTTTGTTTCCAATCATGACTGGTTTCATCTTCCTAATTCGTGTCACGTTTCCTGTCTCCTTCCCCCTTCTTCCTCCGAGATTTGAAAATGCTGTCAATCATTACGCCTCCGAATTTGGTAACTGCAGTTCGTTTCCTAGAACTCTTTTTCGACCCCTCCCCATCTGAGTCCTGAGACTCCTGACTTGAATACGACACTAATCATTGTCTTCTTACCCGCTCCCCCTTCTTTTTCGGTATCTTTCCCGATTGTGCATCGCCGCTTACATTAGGGACGCTTTCCCCGTTTCCGATACTAGTCTCTGGTCGTTTACTCGTCGTATCGTGTCCTTCGGACGGTTTCGCACCGCCTCCGCCGGATGTTTCCGCCTCGCCTTCTGTATTTTTCCTCGCCAGCGGTGTATTCGATATGTCGCCATCACTGGGTCCAGCCCCCAGTTCATCCCTCGTTCCCTGTAGTCCGGCATATCGCGAAATTTGTAATGGTTCGTACTCGGAAGCCGAATCGGAATCGTCCTCGTTATCCCAATTTTGCGATTTAGCGCGCGTCCCAGCTTGTATAGTCTTCCTCGCATTCGCACCCGCGGCCTTTTTTTCCTCTGCTCGCTTTAGATCGGCCCTTCATTTCAACGCAACCATCGTTGGAGGCTTTGGCGTTACCGTCTCCGAGAATTTCGGTGCATTTGGATTCAGCGTTTTACCCGCGACCCCACCTTTCCTAAGCACAGAGCCATTAGATAAGGTTAAAATATGTTGAGACTCACAACTACTTTTTGTTTTAAAGGTCTATACCTTTTATTGGTATCCTTGATGCGCGGAAACAAGAGCTCCGTCCGCTTGTGTTTGACGATTTGGCGTTTGTGCATCTGCGTCCCGCGATTTCACTCCCAGGGAGTATTTGGATCCAACCACCGGCGCCGAGCCACGATCAGCAACCGAAACCAACTGATCACCTGCAAGTTTCCTGGGGTGATTTATATGCTCGACGTCATAGTCTACGTCCGATCGATCTTCCCAATCAGTTGTCATTGGTGGCGGAAATTTGATCGCCCCCGGGTCATCAGAATCTAAACAGGCAGCTTTCTGTTTCAATACGCTGTTCCGGTTTAGGTTTTGCAACGACGGCTTCTTTTTAAGGTTCCGAAGGACAGTATTTGCCTACCGGCCATGGTGAGCTTCAAACGGCGATCTTTTGAGCGTAGCATTAGGAGCAAATCTAAGAGCACTAAGCGCTCGTTCCACCATCGATTCGAGATTTCCAATATCTTTTTCTTTTGCGTAGGTTAAAACAAAGTTTTTCAGACACAGCCAGTGGCTCGATGATCGTTTACAGGGGAATATTGTTTCATAAATTTGAGAACTTTGTCGCTCTTACTATTCCCGAAAATCATCGCCGAAGGCCATCGCGAAAATCGATCAACAGATACCAAGACATTTTTACTCGATTCATTTAATTACTTAATCGGACCCCAAAAATCTAATTGCCCGCATTCATTAGGCTCTTTAGGTTCATATACCTTTCCAATGTCACCCTTGGCGCACAATAGCTTAAGGCTTTTACCTGCTTCGGTGCACTCTTTGCACCCATCTGCGGCCGCCACCAAACTCCGGTGGATGTAGGGAAACCACTCGTCCCTCGCCGCATCGAACATTTTTGAGCACCCGTGGTGGAAACAACGGATTCTATTGACCACCGTCTTTCTGAGTGGAATTGGGATGACGAGTCGTCGTCCATCCACAGACAATTTTCCCGCACGTGGAAATCGTGGGTATGCTGTCCCAGATAAGCACCCATTGCTTTTATTTTCCGCTCAAGCTCAGGCTCTTTACTCTCCACCAATTCTTTGATAGTACGCATTTGGGGGCCCCATTTGTAATTGGCCTCCACGAGTATGAGATTGAGTAATTCAGGTAAGGCATCGCTCTTCTTAACATTTTTGCAATCTCTGGGGATTACTCACATGATTACGTTTCCCGGGTATGCCGCCGGAAACATCCCCCCCCCCCAAACGCCGAAGGAATTGAGAATACCGTATTGCACTTAACATCTCGGGTATGTGTTGTCTCCGCCTCCAGTCTAGCATCCACCAACTCCACTTCACTGCTGTTTCCACTTGTAATTTGTAATTGACACTCAGTGATCGATTTGACGATATTCGCGCCTTTGCGGTCATTACACTCAATTATACGCGTCACTGCATTCTAATTGGCTAACCGATGGTCACGCGTTTTGCCGTCCTCCTCCGGTAGAGAATTTAGATTAATTGCTCCAATTCGGCGCTCATTAGCTGAAACAACTAATTTCCTTGACGTGTTAATAGTCCCTCCGGTGGTTTTCTGCTTGTTATAGCCGAGCGAATTGGTAATTGAATGCAATTTAGCAACCGTGAACGTGTTACATAAAGGCTCACCCATGTAGCTTCCCCCACCGGGTGCCTTGATAAATAATCCGCCAGGCCGATTTTAGCCCCTGGCATATGTTCAATTACAAAATCAAAAGGAATAATTCGATCGATCCAACGGGTTAATCGTGTTAGCTTCCCCCACCGGGTGCCTTGATAAATAATCCGCCAGACCGATTTTAGCCCCTGGCATATGTTCAAGCGTGAACGTGTGAACATATGCCAGGGGTTTGTTTTTCTTATTGTTTCCATTCAATAATGACACTAAAGCTTTATGATCTGTTACAACAGTAAATTTTGTACCGAAAATGTAATTTCTAAAACACTGCGAACCCCAAACTACGGCCAACATTTCTAATTCATTCGTCAAATATTTCTTCTCCGTCGCATTCAAAAACCGAGATGCAAATGAAATAGGTCGACAACCCTCGGTGCCGAGTTGTTTGAGTACTGCTCCTAGCCCGTTATGGCTCGCATCGCACACAATTCGGATATCTTTGTGCACGTCAAAATGCTTTAGTTCTACAATGTTCGCGACTTGCTTCTTGAGCATTTCAAATGCTACTTGACATTCGTTTTTCCACACGAAATCATTCTTCTTACTAAGCAGCGGGCGTAGTGGCGCCGAAATTTCCGCTAACGAGGGTAAATGTTTGTGAAGACTATGAATAGAACCCATAAATGACTTCAGTTGCAATAGAGTTCTCGGAGCGACTAACTTATCAATCGGGTCCAATTTACGAACCATTGGCGTAATCCCAGATTTCGTTATCCGATGTCCTAACCATTTGCATTCATTTTTCGCAAATTGACATTTTTCCAACTTCAAAGCCATGTTTTTTATCTAATTTCGATAAAATCTTCTCCATTCAGGCAATATGTTCAATTTTGGTACCTTTTGAAAGTACCATAATATCATCTATGAAAGCGTGCTTGCACGGAAATTCAGAAAGAACAGTATCCATTACCCATTGAAATTCCGCCGTAATAGTTGTTAACCCATAGAATCCCGTCTTGAAACGATACGTACCGGTGGAGCGACCTCCCACCAAAAAAAATTACAATGTTTGCTAGGATTTTCACTTAGTGGTAATTGTCCGTATGCGTATGTGAGATCCATTATTGAGAAGAAAACATCCCCCTGTTTCCGTTCGCTTATTGTTTGGCACACAATATCCATTATTTCTTCAAAATTGTGCATTTGATATTTGTTTTTTTTTGTACTTGCTTATTCAGTTTTCTTGATTCTAGTGCAAGCTTCACGGAGCCGTCCTTTTTCACCGTAATGACAATAGGGGAGAAAAAATGCTTATCTGAACATGTTTACAACTTTTAGATATGACCTTGTTCCCAGAGTTTCTCGATCTCTTTATCAACTTTTTCTTGCAATGTTATGGGCACTCGCCTGCCCTTTTGTTGGATCGGAATTAAGTTCTTGAAAAATTCTGCCTGCACTTTATAATTACGGATGCACCCTACCCTGCGAAAAAGATGGTGAAATTGCTTACTGAAATGTCTCTGCCAATCATCCAAATCGTCATCCAACTCCTTAGTATTACCAATTTGCTGGATATTGTGCGCCCCCTAGTCCGATGGCGCTTGAACCAACATCAATCCCAGTTCAGGCACCAAGTCCCGGCCGATAATATATTTTATGCAGCCTCCGATGACATTGATGGTTGCAGTGGTTGTCCATTCATTGGATTGGAGTGTAACTATCATTTTGCCCAAAAACTTCAGCGGGTTGTTCCCGTAGTCCCGAAACTGATCATCCTTTGGATCCAACTGCTGCAGACGCACA